>NW_008681864.1:3483-16634 GCF_000695815.1 Acanthisitta chloris | reverse complement strand
TATATACATATATATGAATTTGTGTAGATGAATGAGATTATTTTAAGGAAACCACTTATTTCCCACCACTCATTTCCCAGACTGGTATGTCATTGTTATGAAATGTCATGTCTCTTTGCAGACTGCCTGAAACTGATTGACATAACTGGAGAGGATGCCTTGGAACTATTTCATGGGAGTTGAGGGCATTTGGAAAAAACCTCACTTGTCTAAAAAATCACAGTTTGAAAGGGAGAAGAAAATTAAATGTCTCGGCATAAAAAAAAAAAATCATGATTTTGAGGCATGTAAGGTTTTTTTTTAAAACTGTTTCATTTCCAATTCAAGATGATATTTTAAATTAGGGGAGGAAGCAGAATGCCCTTATTTCTCATTTTGACACTGTTTTCATGAATAAAATAGTGGATAAGACTAGTCATTGGCTAAATTGGAAAATATTTAAACTGCCTGGAGAAAACAGGTTGCATGATTTTGTCAAGACCTTGTGCATAATACTTTTATGAGCAACATCTCTATACATCAATCTAAATATTCTACTCTGCACACATTTAAGTTAACAAGTCTTATCGCTAACTAATGTTGAATAATGGAGAAGGGACTGGCAGAAAGAAGCAAAATCTGTGTCATGGATTTGTATGTTAAAAAAAAAGTTTAAAAAGCAAAGTTAAATCATAAAACCTGTCTTGTTCATCTGATGTCAGAGGAACATGAGACTGGGACAGACCATGGAAAGGATGTAGTTAAAAGACACATGGCTTATTAATGATTTTTTAAGTACTGTCAGCTGCAATATCCTGCACTCAGTTTGGATAGCTCTCCTATAATCTTTATCATATCTGTACCACCCTCCCTTTGGGATGTGTTGACATCCAGAGTGGCTTAATTCCAGAAAAAGAATCTGTAGCAATAGTGGGAAGGTCTGGGGGCACACAAGTGGAAGGGAGCACTTCTGTACCATCAAATGCAATAGAAGACATGGTAATGCAAGCAGTTGGGCAAGGAAGATGCAGACACATACCCTGGCACAAAGGGAGGGGGAAGAGGAAATGCAGACTGCTCTGCAATGAGTGTCCTAGCATCACACAAGGCATGGTTAAGCCTTCAGTAGCTTTGAAGCTAACTGTCCTTGAGAGGGGATGCAGAGTGCTGAAGCTTGCAGGCCCAGCAAAATCAGTGTTGCTCTCTTCTCCAGACTAGAACAGGCATCCACACATCAGAAAAGTACTCCTAGTGCTGTTCCTCTACATAAATACACACTTAAATAATTCATTGAAATATATATTATGTAGCTGTTATACAGGAACACTTTGGTTTGTCATTGAATATGTATAAGGCAAACATTTTCCCTTAAATGATTGCCTGTGGATCTGCTTGGATTTGTTGTACCAATTTGTATTTAGGAATGCCCTCCTGGAGGAAAAAAAAACTTTATGGAAATGTATAGGAAAAGAACAGTGATTTCCTGGCACGATAGAAATTTGTACATTTTTTTTTAATTTGCAATGCAAACATTAATTAGATGAACAGAACAATCCCCATGCAATTTTCATGTGTATATGTTCAAAACATCTCAAAGCAGAATGCAAGGAAAAGGTGGAAGAGGGAGAAGGTAGAAGGAAGAGATGTAGATGTGCTCTTTAAGACTCAATGTTTTAAATTCTTTTCTATTATAGCTGTAAAATCTCATGGGACCCAGTGTGTCTGCCAAGGGTGTAAAGAAGGTGAGAACTTGACTCACATACTTTTCAAACCGATGAAGGAAACTTTTGAGATTGCATATATCAGTGTCTCTATTCTAGAGGACAATGACTGATTTAGATTTCTTTCCTAGACTAACAGATCCTGGTTCCCTCTAGAATCAATGGAAGTGGTAAGACTGCCATTATAATTACTTAACTCAGATGTTGTGTCTACCTCTCTTTGAGTGTTTAAGGGGTCGTAGGCTAACTGGTCTGGCAGACCTTAAATTAATTGCTCTGACTCATTCAATGCTTTCTTGAATTTCAATATAAGTACCCACTATTCATTCATCTTAGATGCCACAGATGTCACAGGAGACAATCCCTCTACATATATGTTTAGTCCCCTTAAGCATATTCTTTAAAGGGAAGAACATTCACCTACAAGACAAGACAGCTGGAGTGAGGTGCTTGGACATATTTGTTCTTGGTGTAGCTGTGTCTTCAGTGGAATCTGTAAAACTCACTTTTGCTTCAGTGGGAATAGAGGCTGCCAAGCCAGAATGCTTGTCTGAAAACTGTTCTTTATGTCCGCCTTCAAAAGTCTCAGCTGAATTGTAAAACAAAAACACCTCGATGCCCAACAGAAACTAACATAAAATGAGCAGAGTAACTCTGCAAGCCAAGATCTGGTATTTATGAAGATGTTTTTGGTCAGGACAGTGTGTGCTAAAGGAAATGAGGTTACTGGTGAACTGATAAGCCTGATGAGCACTTTTGCACCAATTTTCCTACCCAAGGTGGAAATTGCCAGGGTTTTGGGGGGGAGGACATCTTTCTAAAATAAGGCAAACACAGTCAAGCTCTGCAGATCTGACAGAAATAAAGTGCTTTCACTAGTGACTAGCATCACAATAATTTTTCAGGCACAGTATTTTAAAATTATGGCAACTACATCTCTGCCCAAAAATTCATAGGCAGTCAGTCTATGTTACTGAGCTTTCCAGTATTTGAAGTTCTGCTGAAGCATGGAGTGGTGGGTTAGGGTACAGATGCCTGATATGCTCAGGTACCCAGATGGTCCAAAACTTGCCTCACATAGAGAACTTGAGCACAAGTGCTATGAGAAAAGGCTAAGGGAGTTGGGATTGTTTAGCCTGGAGAAGAGGGGGCTCAGGGGAGACCTTATCACCCTCTACAACTCCTTGAAAGGAGATTGTAGTCAGGTGAGGGTTGGTCTCTTCTTGCAGGCATCTAGCAGTAGGACAAGAGGGCACAGACTCAAGCTCTGCCAGGGGACGTTTAGGTTGGATATTAGGAGGAGATTTTTTACAGGGAGAGTAGTCAGGCATTGGAATGGGCTGCTCAGGGAGGTGGTGGATTCACCATCCCTGGAGGTTTTCAAGATGAGACTGGATGTGGCACTTAGTGCCATGGTCGAGTAATGGCAGTAGGGTTGGATTAAGTGATCTTTGAGGTCTCTTCCAACCAGGTTGATTCTATGATTCTAACTTAGCTCATGTTGGTGTTACAACCTGCTGAAAACATGATGCCACAAAGTAGAGAACAGGATGAAGCTTCTAGCAAATATGAGAGGCCTCTAGAAATGTCAGTCTACCACTTGCCTACAGAACAAGAAAATAAGTAGGTGTGATAGATTTGATGGCTGTTCTGCAACTGGCACCTCCAACATTTTCCACCAGGTGAAAAACCTGACTGTGAGACGTTTCTCAGGTGCCCAATAAAACCTTTAAGAATCTTGTTTTGGAATAATCTAAGCAGGAGTGAACCTGATTTTTTCCAGATGCTTGTCCAACTCTTTTCCCTATTCTTTTGATATATTCATATGTTCATTTTCTCACTTTAATCTCAGAGGTTAATTTCTTACTCAGGAACAGTCCAAGGGAGCAAAAGTCCTCTTAGCATGGTGATGATCAAGAAGTATACTTAATTCAGGAGCACAGCTAGTGTTCTCCATGATCCTTCCAGTAGCAAGGGATCATATCGAAGGGAACATGCAGATCAATACATGTCTCAGAGGGTGATGTAACAGGAAAACTTTTGGGATTTATGACCATGGGTTGATTTATAAAACACCTGGACTTCTGAAACCTGATGGGATGCACTTTTCTCGGAGGGGAAAAAGTGTTCTAGCATAGAAGGTGGCAGGACTAGTGGAGAGAGCTTTAAACAAATTTGGAAGGGGGAAAGGGACAACACGAGGCTGGCCAGTGATAGCCAGAGGGAGTGTGTGCCAAAACTTCAGGAAGTGAAAACTACTGGAATCACTTATTCCACTTCAAGAAGTGTTTGCTGTGAGGAGCCATGCCTGAAATGTTTCTATACCAATGTATGCAGCATGAGAAACAAATAAGAGGAGCTGGAACCTTTGGCTCAGTACCAGAGTTTTGAGATCATTGGCATAAGTGAAACCTGGTGGGATGAGTCCTGTGACTGGAGTGCTATGCTAATTAGTTACAGGCTCCTCAAGAGGGAATAGGAAGAGAAGGCGAGGTGGAGGGGACTGGAGAGGTAGCATTGTATATAGATGAGGGATTGAAATGTCTGGAGCTTGCAGTTGAAAGTGGTGTGGTGGAAAGCCTCTGGATAAAGATAAAGGGACAAACAAATAGCACAGATGTCATCGTGGGAGTCTACTATAGACCACTTGAGAAATATGAAAAGGCTGTTGAATTATTCTTTGAGGAACTGGGTTATGTCTCCAAGCAATGTCCCTTGTCCTTGTGGGAGACTTCAACTTACTAGATGTTAACTGGGAACACCATACAGCTGGCACAAACAGGTCAAGAAGATTCCTAAAACACCTGGATGACAATTTCATGATGCAGGTACTAAGACAGCTGACTAGGAATGATGCCCTCCTGGATTTGTTGCTTGTTGACAGAGGCACTACCTCATAGGTAGTGATAGGTGGCCAGCTGGGCCATAGCGACCACAAAGCAATTGAGTTTAACATCTCTGTGGACAGGAGGAAAATATCAGAAAAGCTCTAACTTCAATCCCTGACATGAGGAGAACAGGCTTTGGGCTACTCAGGGAACTGGTAGGAAAGGTCCTCCGGGAAAGAAAATGCTTTTGAAAGTGCCAGGGTCCATCAGTGCAAGTCACTTTTTAAGCACCACCTCCTAAGGGTACAGGAACAGATAATTCTTGAAAGTTGAAAGTCCAGCAGAGAGGCAGAAGGCTAACTTGGCTGACTAGGAATCTTCTTTTGGAGGTGAGACATAAAAGGATGGTATCTACTCAGTGGAAGCAGGGTCATCCGACAGGGGAGGAATATAGAGATGCTACTCCCACTGCAGAGAGAAAATTCATATGGCTAAAGCTGCATTGGAGCTGAAGCTGGGCAGTACTGTGGGGGACAAGAAAAAGAATTTCTTTAAGTGCATTAATAACAAAAGACAGTGCAGAAATAACATTGGCCCATTACAGGATGAGGATGGTCACCTCTTAAACAGGGACATAGACAAGGCAGAGATGTTTAATGCCTTCTTCACCTCTGTCTTCAACACTGATGGCAGGCCAAGTGGGTCCCAGCACTCTGAGCTGGAGGACAATGACTGTGAGAACACTCACAGTTATATACTCCCAGTTGACTCTGATGTTGGATCCATACAAATATATGGGGTCTGATAGGATTCATCTGAGAATGTTAAGAAGTTGGCAGATGTCATTGTGAGGCCTTTCTTGATGATTTTTCAAAGGTCTTGGGAATCTGAACTGGAAGCTGTCTAATGTTGTCTTGATTTTCAAAAAGGGCAGGAAGAATGACCATGGTAACTACAGGCCTGTTAGCCTCACTTCTCTACGTGGTAAGATCATGGAAAAGATTGTGCTGGGAGGTATTTAAAAACACCTGAAGGATAATGCAGTCATTGGACACAGCCAGCATGGCTTCATGAGGGGAGGTCCTGCTTGTCACACCTTATTATTTCCTTTCATGACAAGGTAACCCACCTAGCTGATCAAGGGAAGTCAGTGGATGTAATCTTTTCAGATTTCAGTAAAGCTTTTGATACCATAATTCATAAGACCCTTCTGGAAAAAATGTCCGGCATAAAACTGGACAAACCCAATATGGAATGGGTGAGCAACTGGCTCACAGGTTGGGTACAAAGGGTTTTGCTGAATGGTATTATATCAGACTGGTGACTGACCACTATTGGGGTGCCACCGTGTTCTATCTTAGGCTCAGTGCTCTTCAATATCTTCATAAATGACTTGGATGCAGGACTTGAAGGACTATTAAGTAAATTCACAGATGATACAAAATTTGGAGGAGCTGTTGGCCCCCTTGAAAGCAGAGAGGCCTTGCAGAGAGACCTAGACAAATTAGAGAGCTGGGCAAACACGAACCGTATGAAGTTTAACAAGGGCAAGTGCCAGATTCTGCACCTGGGATGGGGCAACCCTGGCTGTATGTACAGACTGGGGAATGAGATGCCGGAAAGCAGTGCCACGGAAAGAGACCTGGGGGTCCTTGTCAGTGGCAAGTTGAATATGAGTCAACAGTGTGCCATGGGCAGCCAGGAAGGCCAGCTGTGTCTGGGGTTCATCAGGCACAGCATCACCAGCCAGCTGAGGAAGGTGTTTTTCCCACTCTACTCTGCATTGTTCTGGCCTCACCTTGAATATTGTGTGCAGTTTTGGGCACCACAATATAAGAAAGATATTAAGTTATTGGAGAGCATCCAAAGGAGAGCAACAAAGGGCCTTGAGGGTAAGCCATATGAGGAGCATCTGAGGTCACTTGGATTGTTCAGAGATATTTGAACAACTGAACTCTGTATAAGCAAATGTCCTGGAAGTGAGCTGCACACTCTGGAGTGTTCATCATTATGCCCACTGTAATGACAGAAAATTACACTTCAGCACTGCACACAGCCTAGATATTCTAGGAATGATACCATAGGCAAAACAAGGGTAGCCCAGGGGGAAGAAAGAAATTATTTCAAAAATTCCCTAATGCTTTTAATCTCCTATCCTGAAGTGAAGCATTACCTCCCTACAAGAGATAATACTTCCTTTTTCTCTTTCTTTATGTGAATTCATCCATCCAGAAGAGAACAGAATTAATTCCTTCAGAATTATTGCAAATAGGTAGTGATTGAAGAAAAAAAGTAACCAACTCATTTTCCTTCACAATAAGCTCTTCACTACAAATCTATACACTAAGGATAAAAATGCATCTCTTCATTGACATCTGGTAAATGTAACAGCCATAATCATAAAAATGGTGTCAGTAACTGGTGGTGGAATATCTTCAGGAAGAAATAAGGAAATTAGATCAGCCAATGCATGTTTAACACCAAACAAGGACTCAAGGTAAGATTTCAGAAACAGAAACAGTTCTTCATTTACTATTACTGTTCTGGAGCAAGTAGAGACAATTGTTCTCTATGGAGGGCCATCAAAACGTGCATCAGGAGCACAGCTATTGCCTGATGTGGTAGTTGAAGATTTGAAGTAGCCTTAAATAGTAGCAGGTTAAATGTAATTTAAATATACTTTTTTAAAGTGTTTAAAAAGTGTAATGTAACTATACCAAAATGCTGTGATGTTATCATATCATGTGCTGAAAGTACTGCTGACGAGATTCCTGACTGGAAGCTGATGGTAGGAGTGCCTGGCTGCTAGACGTGTCCCCTCAGGAAACCACACACTTCAGCTTACCCTCTCTGCTGGCAAGAAACCCTGGAAGCATAGATTAAGACATAGTTACGATGCAGTCTTTGGAGTGAGTGAGACCACAGGTAGCAGAGCCCAGTTCATTGTAAAGTCCAGAGAGGATCCAGGGTGGAAGTCTGGTGGATGGTAAATGAGAAACAAAGCAGGACAGGTTTGGAGGCAGATTTCTATCTAAGCAACATACATGGATGATGCTGAAAACTATCCTAACATTTTAGCCTCTATATAGGAGTTAACGGTAACCCATATTATGGTTTTAAATCTTCCCTGGCTTCCTGGGTGTCCTAAATATGTCGTTACCTAGGCTCAATAGAGGGTCTTTGAAAATCCCCAACAACAGTCTTATGCAAGTACTTCAAATGAAATACAGACTTATGTACTGTCCACTCCCAAACTGCTAGAAAATAACTTCACAGCTTCCTCTTGAGGTGTTTTTCCACGTCAGGATTTTCCACACTTCTCATTGCCACCATGCGTGACCTTAATCTACAGCTGCTCACTAAGACAAGGAGGCACAAATATGTGGCTTGCTCAAGGTTGCACAAGAAGTTCAAAGTAGCACTTTGAACCAAGTTCAAGTCTTGAGACTCTTATGTATTACCCATTAGATTTTCCTTCCTTCCCTTACCTCTGGGAGTGGAAGCAGACCACAAATGCCACACTTCTTAGAGTAAATTACCTGCTTTGTTATTCTGTCTTTCAACCTTTGCCATAAATTCCACTTCATTAACATTGGCTGAAACATCTCAGTGAGCTGCACTGCTTGGGCTATAAAATGTGTCTGGTGAGCACATAAGAGAATCTCTTTAGCCACAACCATGTGAAAGAGCAGGATCAGGAGGCTCTGTCTGTTCTGTCATAAATTGTCAGTGAATACTAATGAACACAGATTAATTTATTTTTTTAGCTGCTTACCACTGTGTTGCAGTGTTAATATCTCTCAGCACACACTGTGGAAAATGGGTTTTCACTCTCAGCTGGTGGATGATGGTTTCGAATGGACAGCCTGTGCAACACTGCAGGTTAAATCCCAGCTGGATTAAGTCTTTCCTCTCTGAGTCATGCCTCAGAGCGATGGACTAGTCATCAGCTCAGCCCATCTGCAGATCATTACTGGTATGTGTGACAAAGGAAACACCTGAGTAGGGAAGCAAAGTTCACAGGCAGGTGTTGCTGTCTAGGGAACAGGTTGAGTTCTGGAAGGCACCTGGAAAGCTTCAGACCACCAACGTTTTTAGCAAGGCATGGATGGCTATACACCTCCTGTGCAGTTCTCTGATAACCTAAGTGTCAGGTGCAGCAACAGGGCAGAGATGCTGAACTTTTGTGAAGTGTGTAAGAAAACGCATTAATCTTTCTCCTGTTTTGAAAGGGTATGTGATAGCTGGATCCCAAAGTGTCTGGGCTGGAGCTGAATATGCTCATCATGAGAATGAAGTTTGTCCTGCTTTGATATCTGAAAAGCAGTAAGGAATTGCAGCAGTGCTGTACAACAGGTGATGCTTGGTCTTTTCTGTTGGTGAGCCAGTTCCACAGAACTGGGGACAGAAAGGATCTACTGGATTTCCATTAACTTCAAACAGGGTCTGTAGAAGACCAGCAAACAAGTAGACCAGGTTAATAAATGTGGTGTTGTTCGAGGGTGTTTTTTAATGAATACTTGCAGCTTTCCATATGAATATGTTCAAATGCAGAGAAATGAACATTCACCAACTCCACACAGCTGTTATTTACAAAAATAGATAAACACCTTCCTTCAGTGGGAGGTTGTATTTGCAGCTTTATTTATCAAGGCACAGCACTCATGAGAAAAAAAAAAAGAGTAGTCTGACAGTGACAGTTGAAAGGACAGACAGGAGAGCAGAGATGCAGAAGGTGGTGGACAACTGGTATAGCTGGAGAACCAGCTCATGGCTTCTGCTCATACTGAGAAGTGAGCTAAGCAGGACCCTGGCAGGCTGCATGCTTTCTTTACAGCTGAGTTCAGATATCTTCTACTGCTATTGTTTCAGGCTTCTTGGAAAGCCTTGTGTAAAATTGTTCTAATGGGATACAGTCACAGGCTTGGAGGAATGGTATTAGTTCAAAGCACCTTCAAGCAAATGGGAAAGTTTAAGTTGTAGTTTGCTTTCTCATTTTAAAATTTTATTTTACTTGACTGAAATTTTCAGCGTGGAGACCATGTAAAATCCAATTTCACAAAAACACTCTCCTTCCAACACACTGTGACTTTGTAGAGGTCAAAAGAGATCTCTGGTTTTTGTTTCATCTGTCTCTGTACACTGTAATAACAATACATCTGCGTTTTTATTCCTCTTCAAGTGAGGCATGGGAAATGAGGCGAGTAAGGGCATTATCAAGGGCACTAGACAATGGAAGGTTGACCTAGGTATAAGTTTAGCTAAATTAAGGAAAGGGAATGTGAGAGAGATAAACAAGCATCCAGGAAGACAGCTACTGAATTTTGCCACCAGTAACATCTCTTGAAAGCTACCATCAGCAGCACTCAAATCTCTTTGATCTGAGAAAAGACAAGGCAGAGTGCACAGCTTCTTTGTGCTCCTAAGCAGCTTTCCCCTCAGAGACAACTGTGTGATCTACTGTTCATAAGGGTATTTGAATGTGAAAAGCAGGAATTAGGTGAATTAACCTTTATACTAAAGCACCTCAAATACCTTGGGTTCAAAAGCATAAATTGCACTTGAATGTTGCTGAACTGCTTTCCCGTTTCTCAGAGTCAGAAAAGGGATAGCAAGAGAGAACTGAAGGAGAAAATAGGCTGGGATGCAACAAATACTGTGAAGAAAGAGATAAACAAATAAACTGTGACAAGAGACCCAAGCAGGACTAGCTAGATATAGCACAAAGGGAATACAGTCTTCAGGACTATGGACCAGGCTGCTCCATAAGCAAAATATTCAAATATTTTTTAAAATATTCTGCTACTCCTGGAACTTCACCATTATCTTTAGGAAAATATAAGGGAAAACAAACCCCTAAAATTGTATGAAAAATCATTGCCACTTAAAAATAAAGTAAGCTGGACTCACAAAATGAAAAGTCAGTGAGATTCACTTCCTCTGCAGAAAAATACAGATACCTACCAGAATTCTGTGAGCATCTAAAAGATAGCAGAGCAATAAATAACCAAGTGGAAGCAAATAAAACACACCAGATAACCCATTACAGGAGTAAATTAAAGTTAATAGGCCTTCGGGATAAAACAAAGAAGTAGGTGTCAGACATCTTGACTTTAGTAAGGTTTTTGACACTGTCTCACATGATGTTCAATAAAAATAAGTGAAGGATGCATTGTCAGAAAGTAACTGCATAAGAAACTACAGAGAAAAGGTAGTTATCACCAGTTCGCTGTCTGACCAGGATGGATTCTTCAAGCTCTTTCTTGGGTCTAGTGCTATTATTTAGTTTAATTAAGATCCCAGATGGTAGGATATTAAACCTGCATGTGATACCAAGCTAGGAGAGACTGAAGAGACTTTGGAGGATGAAAATGGTCTTGATAAATTGGTGAAATGACCCAAATGGTGAAATCCAGTGTGAAGTAACAGGCAGTATGCTTGAGCTGAGATGTGGGCTGCGAGGCAGCAGGGTGGATGGTAAAGCAGTTTTTCTTCAGTGAATGAGCTGGGGCCAGAGCAAACATGAAAGGGATATGAGTCAGGAAGGTCAGGCCGTTGCAAAAACCCAAACATCATACTGGGTTGTATAAACAATGTTGGCATATGTAAGAAACATGAAATAGTCCTTCTGCTTTCCCACCTCAGCTGGAGTACTGGATCCAGTTTGGGGCACTGCATTTCAAGAAAGATGTGAATCAGTTGGAAGGAGTCCAAGGAGAGGAGCAAGAGTGATCAAGGGTCTGAAAAACATGACCTGTGAGGAAAGACTGAAGGCAATGAAGTTGTTTAGTCTAGAAAGAGGCAAACTGAAGGGATGTATGATAAGTCTTCAATAGTTTAAAAGATAGCTGCAAAGAGGAAAGTAATAAACTGCTGTGAATGTCCAAAAGTAATGGTCTTAACTTTCAGGAAAAGAAGTTAAGGGTAGACACAAGGAAATGTTTTCTGTGATAGTATCAGAATTGATTGGGTAGGAAGCCTATACAGACTCCACTGTATGAGGGTTGATAAACAGGTTGGACAAACATCTGTCAAGAATAATTTGGGAACAGCTGATCTTGACTTGGTGGAGGGGATGGCCTAAATGATCCCTTGAGATGCCTTCCAGGCCTATTTTGGCAACATTATATTCAATGGGTAGAAGAAAGATATGGGTTTAAATGAATTAGGACAGGTGATGCAGAAATATTCATTCATAGAGCATACAAAATTTCAAGTTATACGTACATGACCTTCCCTTCTTTAAAACAGGATGTTCTCATAGGTGTAGGGGCACATCTCAAACCCAATTAACATTTCAAGCACAGTAGAATTTGGGGATGTAGCTTCTATGTTGGACTCTATCATCTAACTTTTCTGCAAAATTAGGTCTCAGGCCCTCCAAATGGGATACTAACTACACGTTTTTTTCTTTTAATTTCATAAAAGGGCAATAATATATACATGACTGTTTCATCTTCTTAGCTAAGATAATTTGTAGTAGTCACTTTATCAAAAACATCCTCTTGACATATGACCATCATTCTGTATGTTTATCTGTCCTCCTGATTTGTATTTTCCTTGGTGTGTCCTGAAAGCTCTAAATAAGCTCCACAGTGTGTACAGTGGCTTTCATCTAACCAATTAAAACGGGGTTTTGTGAAAATTGTGCAAGCTTCTTCAGACTTTTTATAGGTCTACTGCTTGGCATTAACTCAAAATTGTTTGATATTTTGAAGAAAAGTCCTGGTTCCATAAATTCCCTGAAACTTGTAGAAATGCAATGTATGTAAGACCTGCAAATTCAGACCCCTGCAAACAACTGTGTGCTATAGATCTCTATGCATGGCTCATGTTGGATGTTTGTGAAATTCATCTATCAGCAACAGACAGTTACCTTAAAAGAGATCCACATCCAGGTAGATGGTTTATAGACTGTCAGGCCACACTGCTGGTTTAGATTTGAGGAATTACTTTGGAAGAACAAGGCAGGCTCTATTTTTGACATTTCAGCAATGAGACCACTTGTACGTTATGACCCAATTTGATTTACTGTAAGAAAATAAGAGTGCTGTAATTTGTAAAAGACATTTATTACATGAGTTAAAAAAAAAGGAAAAAAGGGGAGGGAAGGGGGAGAGAAAGCAGCTTAACGTCTCTGTCCATCCCCATCTGGTTTTGTTTTAATCTCACTCTAGTCACATATGAAATTTTGCTTAGCTGTCTTCATTTTCTTAGTCAATCTTGATTAATGGCCTTCAAAGTAAAAATAATTGGCTTGCATCAGGCTTGTTTTATAACTCTTGTTCACGAAGAATGTGAAAGACTGGAAAATGAGCCTAAACAGAAGGAATGCATTACGTTAGTCTTTGAGAAAGAGCAGTCCTCCAGTTGTGTTTCACTGTGTATTTTTATAACAGGCGCCTCCTTGACTGTCCGTGATATTGCAGATATGCAGTGCCAAAAGCTTTTGTATACTTCGTCAGGCTGACCATGTCACCTCGCAATCTCCCAGAAGCCGTGTCTGTGCAGGCAGTGGAAGGCAGAGCCAGCCCTGCTGAGCAGAGCACCTCAATGCCCACTCCACCACAACACCATGAGCTGTGCAGTGAGGAGTGGGTGCTCCCAGAAACTGCAGGGATGC
>NW_008681864.1:0-3425 GCF_000695815.1 Acanthisitta chloris | reverse complement strand
CAGTTTAGAGGGTGTGGATCTCATTTGAGCACAGAAGAGCAGTCACATACTGATTTTAGTGGAGGTGAATGTGGCCTTGTGTCTTTATAGCTGTCTTTATTCCCCTTCAGTAAAGCAATCCTGGTAGAGTAATCCACCAAACTATTTATAAATTTGATATTTAAAAAAATTTGTTATATTATGAAAGATCACAGCAATTTACTGAGCTCAATTAATTTTTAAATAAGCAGAGTATATGCTTATATTTAAGGAAATAAACCAAACAAACAACCCCCCCCCCCAAAAAAAAAATAAAAGCCTTTTTCTTTGGTGTATCAGGAAAGGACCTGATACAGGAAGTCTTTTTCTGTGGGGACAAGCATTGTTTCAAACTTGCATTCTTGCTGTCAGAAAGTTAGTGAGATTCAGTCTAGTCCTTCCTTTGTGTAATGCACAAAACAGATTACTGTGCTTGCATGCTTATGGCAAGATTCAGTATTATGTCCTGCTCACCAAAAAGGAAGTCAGCTTTCTGTTACACACCTTAGAGTTGAAAACTCTTACATTGATATTAAATAAAGAGAACAAAGAGTTCTTCATTTGAATTATGTATGTTAATTTAGGAGTATCTGAGGAACTCTTGACAGTCCTGTGAAGTTATTATACCATATACTAACTTCCCCATACAATTTTGAAATAGGAACAGTTTATGCTTTTCCTGATGCTTTTCATGTAACAGCCTCAACATATGAACTGAACTTCCATTAAGCTTCCTAAGATTTCTCTAGAGTATGCATGTGATATAGTTATGATACTTTTGCCAGATATGGCTGGATCCAAACTTGGTCTGGAGACAAACACTTTTCCCAGAGTAGCTGAGACCAGCTGCTGAGTCCTGTATCTTCTCTTCTCCCAGCAAGGCAAGCTGGGGTTACACAGATGGTATTTTCATGTCACTGCAGATCAAGCTGTGCATTAACCTCATGGCATGGACCAAAATCAATCTGCAGGGCTGCCTGTATTCAGTGGGAGAAAAATGCATATTTTGTTCTTTCCAGAAAGTGGCATGCAAAATACAGTTATCAAGAGATCCCATTCCCTACAATTCAATGTTTTCTGTGCTGTTTTATAAAAAGTTAATGATGTATTGCAACCCAGACATATGATGTTCAACAAAGCACAGCCCCACTATGACACTCCTCCTCCTTGATATCTCACTACCTTTTGGAAAGCTGGTCTTACAGCAACTCCTGTTAGATCCAGGGTGAGTAGCACAGGCCCATGAAGAGCACAAAAATATCCACCATGTTTTTCCTGATTGTTCAGCTTCAAAGGCTTCTCTGACCCTAAAATCTTTTCTTCAACAGACTTCTTGACCTATCTGAGACCTGAAGAAAGGAGAGAGACCTTTGCCAGTCATGAGCTTTAGAAAATGTCACCAGGTGGAGAAACAATAGTATTAAATCCAGAAAGTTTAAAACTTCAAAATTATGGCAGTGCCCTCTTGTTCCATAGACATATTTTGAGAAATTAATTGCTTCCATCATTACAAGCTTTGCCCCCACTTCGGCTACATTGTACCATTGTTCCATTAGACACCAGCAGGATGCATCTACCTTCATGCAACTTCTGCAGTAATCTCTTATGGCAGCTGCATTTTTCACATGCGAGAGATGAGAAGCTGCAAACCTAAGACAGTTACTATCTGTCTTACATCAACAGTCTGTGTAACAGATCCCTTACTTGCACTCTATTTGCAAGGGTCCACCATGGTACATCCTTTGTCCATTCTTTGAGGCTCAGATTAGATGTTAGGAAAAAGTTTTTCACTGTTAGGGTGATCAGGCACTGGAACAGATTGCTGAGAGAGGTGGTGGAGTCAACGTCCCTGGAAGTGTTTAAGAGGCATCTGGATCTGGTGCTGGAGGATATGGTTTAGGGTTTAGGGGCTACAGCAAAGTGGCAGGTTAATGGTTGGACTTGATGATCTTACAGGCCTCTTCCAACCTTGACAATTCTATGACTCTATGCCTTGGAAAGGCTTGGCCACCAGATACCATTGTGTTCCTGGATGATGATGTGTTTGGTGATTTTGCTGGTGCCCAAGTGCTACCCTTAAATCTTATGGCCATTGGAAATGGCCTGAGCTCCAACAGCACCTTAGTGTGAGAGTGGCACAATACTGGCTTTACTGACCCAGATTCTTAATGCTAAATGTCAGTAGAAATCTGCCTGGTGTATGTCCTAGCTGGCTATATAAAGACAAATAAGAATTACTAGTATATTGATAGTGCTGCATAGATTAGATAGGAAAACCTAGAGAGTGATGATCTAGTTTATAAGCTCCTTCTTATATCCATTTGCTCATATTACTCCTTTTTTTGTGATTCACTCCAGCCACCTGTTTTGCCTTAAGTTTAAAAAAAAAAAAGTAAGCTCTTTGGGATAAGCTTTCTTACATTTTCTTTAAAATTTGCCAAAGCCCTTAGAATAGAAGAAAGTTTTCATCTCCGGAAATCAATTATATTTCTTTTTTTAGAACTTGTTTGTTTGATTTGTGTAAGTAAGATTTTTTTCTGGGTTTGTTTGCTTCCAGTTGACTTGAAATGAAATTTTTCTTTTGGATTTCCTGTTTCCATTGAACCAGCCACTCTCCCAGTTAATTATTTGCATAGTTCAATCTGTGTCTGCTTATGTGAATCTGCCTGAGTTTTCTGTTCCACTTGTAGTGGCATATGACTGAAAATATAATTGCATTATCTTATAAGTCAGCAGTATATTATGTGTACAGAAGGCATGGTAGAACTAGGAAAAGTACCCTAGACAAGGGTAGCAGATATCCGTAGGTATGGTATGGCTTCCTCATGCCAAGAAACTGAACAAAGTTAGACTTTTCAGCTTAAAAAGAAATGCTTTGAGGATATGAAAGAGGTACATGAAGTCACAGATATTTCAGAGAATGTAAATAGGGAGTTCACTGTTTCTCACATTTAGCAACAGGTTTAAAAGAAAGGGAAATATTTCTTCCATACCAGCCACAGTCTCATTTTGTAACACATTGTGCCGAGGACGCCAAAGTTAGACTTTCATCATAGAATCATAGAATTTAGGGGTAGGAATGGACCTTACAGATCATCTAGTCCCGGCCCCTTCTGCCATGGGCAGGGACACCTCTTCACTAGTTGCTCAAGGCCTCATCTAACCGGGCCTTCACCACCACCAGGGTTGGGCAGCCACCACTTCCCTGGGCAACCTGTGCTGGTGTCTCAACACCCTTATAGTAAAAAACATTTTTCTCACATCCAATCTAGACTTTCCCTCCTGCATTTTGAACTCATTACCCCTTGCCCTATCATTGCAGCTCCTAACAAAGAGTCGTTCTCTGACCCCCTTGTAGACCCCGTCAGATATT
This sequence comes from Acanthisitta chloris, assembly GCF_000695815.1. Taxonomy (NCBI): domain Eukaryota; kingdom Metazoa; phylum Chordata; class Aves; order Passeriformes; family Acanthisittidae; genus Acanthisitta; species Acanthisitta chloris. Next base: position 34 of record NW_008681864.1, on the reverse strand, counting down.
GAAAACGTGCTATGAGGTCTCCACGCACTCTTCT
>NW_008681863.1:155435-156364 GCF_000695815.1 Acanthisitta chloris | reverse complement strand
GTCTTGAGTTCGTGGGTCTGCAGGACATCTGGGGCACTGTCCCGCAGGGTGCGGGAGACTCTCCGGCTGCAGCACTCGGGCCCCGAGGAGGACGAGTACACCAGGTCGAGCTCCTTTGGGCTCTGTGCCCTGCTGGAGTCATAGTCACTGTCGGTGGCCAGGAACACCTCCGAGGAGCCTTCCTCATCTGACAACCCGTGTGAGTCTGTGAGATGGGCAAAAGAAGCAAAGAGGGGCTCAGCTTTGGTGTGGAGAACCCTGGGTGAGGGTTTGCACCAGGTGGTATCCAAGAAAGTCCCTGAGGTTTACCTCTTTGTCATACACTTGTGCTGTGCTTGCCATGGCACAGGTAAAGAAGGTCCTCCCCCAACTGAGACCGACTGCCCTGCCCATATTCCTGACTCCAGCCCTTCCTGCATCCCTCGGTGCAACCTCCATGGCATCACCCCTGACCCTTTGAGCATGAACAGTCTCCCAGGCCCACCAAACAGGAGCTTTGCAGCCACCACAACTGTCCCCCTGGTCCCTCTGAGCATGGGCAGCCCCCTGAGTCCACTGGGTAGGAGCCTTACCAGAGTTGAGCTTGCGGCTGGTCTCTGGGGAGGGCACTGGGGAGGGAAGGTAGTCAAGGTGGGATGAAGAGGATTGTGTTTTCTCCTTCGTTGACCCCCCAGCCTTGCTGAGGAAGCCACTGAGAGACACCCCACAGGAGGGCTGCTTATAGCGGGCGTGCTGCAGGGCATCCATAATCCAGCGCATCTCACGCCAGATCTCCTCCATTTGCTGCCAAAATAGGAAAAGGAGGATCCCTTTCAAACAGCAAACCACAGCAGCAAAAATACCCCATGGCAAAACACGGGCTCTGCCCACACACCTTCCTCAAGAGTTCTGGGGGAATCCCCAAACCAGGAATCCCAAGAAATAGTACT
>NW_008681863.1:136039-155369 GCF_000695815.1 Acanthisitta chloris | reverse complement strand
CAGGGGTAGTGTAGTATGCTCTTTTGCAAGGCCATCCCAAAATGCACTTGCAGACCCATTTCTAGCAAGGAGGGGATGTACAGAGCAGGAGCTTTCTGCTTTCTCCTCAGGATTTTTAGTATGTTCACTGTAGTAAGAAGTTGCTAGACAAATCAGCTGGAGCCTGGAGATGAGATGTGATGGGATATTGGGAAGACATTCTTTACTCAAGAGGGTGGTGAGGCACTGGCACAGGTTGCCCAGAGAATCTGTGGCTGTCCCACCCCTCAGAGTGTTCAAGGCCAGTCTGGATGGGGTTTAGTGGGAGGTGTCCCTGCCCATGACATGGGGTTTGGAACTAGATGATCTTTAAGGTCCCTTCCAATACAAGCCATTCTGTGATTCTGTGATTCTATGATTCCGGCCCTGCCTGCTGCTGCCCATTGGCCATGTCAGAGAAACATGGAGTCACAGCCAACAAGTCCAGGGAACAGCACTAGTGCAGATGCTGCTGCAGCTCATCTAGACTATGACTGTCCTGGCAGGTCCCACAGGCACTGTTCAGCCTGGCTCTCTCCCCAGCACACTTCCACCCCATACCTGGATGTGGTCCTGAACCTGCTGGTGCCTCTGCTTGGCGGTGGAGAGCTCAGTGTCAGAGAAGGCCTCCCTGAGGCTCTGCTGAGAGAGAAGTGACTCCAGCTCCAGGAGGGCAGACACCTGGCAGTACTGGGTGATGAACTCCCGGTCATATGTGAAGAAGTGGACTGAGAAGAGGAAACAAGAAAGAGGGGGCGAAAAACATCAGGTCCCTTGCCAAGGATGCTCTACAGGGTCCTCGCCACTCACTCGACACAGGGAGGAAGCAACACTGTTCTCTAGCCCACCTGGACAGCTCTCAGCATCCCCTTCCATCCCTCCTCTCCTGAGAGGTGAGGGAGCTCAGGCCCACCCCACCGCCCCTCCCAGCTCTCAGGAGGTCTCAGAGGACAAGGAGACCAACAAAATCGGGTCTTGGCATTCCCTCTCCTCACCCAGCTCAAAGATCTGCAGTGGCAGTGTGAGGAAGCCGGAGCGAGGGGTATAGGGGTTGTTCTGGCCTGGAGCAGTGCAGACATCATCTGATGGAGGCAGCAGCAGCAGGAAGGAGACCTGATCCCCAAAGTCCAGCACCTCTTGGCTGTAGAGACGAAAATCTTTGGCCTGCAAAAAGACAGTGAAGATAACACCTGCAAACATCACCTGGTGGGCTCTCTGCCAAGTCCTCATGCACAGGGGAGTCCTCAGGAACCACCTGCAGCCAGGGGACACTGCTGCTTCAGCACGTGACCAGAGGGTCCTTGTTCCTGGTGTAATCTGCACTACTCCTTTCCTCTCTTATTTCTCCTAGAAGTCTCCAAACCACTGGTCAAAGTCACCACGACAGGGTCTCAGAGAAGACGTGCCACCAGTGATGCCACCACTTACCTTCTGTTTGCACAGGACTAAAATCTTGTTGATGCTCAGCCTTGCAACCAGCACAGTGCTGCACAGCCCCTTGCCCTCCCTCCTCTCCAGACCTCAGCACCTTGCCCTACCTCTTGCAACGGGATGTTGACCAGTGTCATCAGCTCCTTGATGGCCACTTGAAGCTCCTGAAACAAGGAGTTCTGGGAGGTGTCAGCCTCTGGCTCTGCAGGAACAGGCTCCTCCACGTTGACCATCTTCTGCAGCCATTCCCACTCCTCCCTGGAGAATGACACAGATGGGTGAAGGAGGGAGCAGCTTGGGGTGGACCTGGACACACAATATCTGTGAGAGCTATGTTTGATTGGCTGTTTCTCTCCCAGAGAGTGCAGCATCCCAAGGGATGAGTGAGCTGCAGAGGTAGAGGGGGAACTTGTTTTGCTCCAGCTCTAGGCTGAATCATAGAATATCCTGCACCCATAAGGATTATCAAGCCCAACTCCCAGCTCTGCACAGAACAACCCCAAGAATCCCACCATGTGCCTGAAAACATTACATTGCAGGCAGCAGGGATGAGAGGGAATATTACACTGCTGCCAAGAGCCTGGAACAAAAGCAAGAGGTGATAGGTGCTCTTAGGCTGGATGGGACAGAGGAACTGCCCTGGTTGAGCCACCCTGCAAGCCCCACCTGGAGATGTTGGGGTTGGAGCGAATCTTGACGTGGCACAGGATGTTGGGGAGCTGCTCAGGCACCAGCACTCGAATCTGGTCCACGGCACTGCAGAGCTTCAAGTAGCCCAGGTAGAGGCCTGGGGAGAGGGCATGGCTGCTCCGCTGGTGGTAAGACAGCTTGTCCTGAGCAGAAAGACACTGACTGAGCACAGCCTTCTGCTGATGGCGTGGCACAGCCAGCCCAGCCAGAGAAGGGGGGCAGCAGAGCAAGACGTCCTGGTGCTGCCAGGATGAATCTTGCATTAGCTTGATGCCTCTCCTCAGAGCAACAGGATTTTTACAGGCTGACTGGGCTCTGCTCTTCCTCTGTCTGCAGCCAGGACCAGACCCTTGGTGGCCTGGGTTCTGCCACAGCCTTTCCAGCCCAAAAGGGAGCAGGAGATGGTGGTGGTCCCCAGTGGAGCCCACCACAATGCCCTGCCCCAATAACACCAACACACACCTGGATGGACATCAGCAGCATATCCAGAGCTGTGGGCTCATCTGGGGAGGACACAGACTTGCGGCTGCTCTGCAGCTTGCAGATGGGAACCCAGCGGACACTCTCAAAGGTCTGGTTGGTCTTCACCTCCTTCAGGGTGACGATGAGGATGTTGCCCTGTTTGTCTTTGACGGGCTCGAAGAAGACCTGCCCCAGGTCCTGGATGCCCAGCAGTCCCTGCGTGATGGGGTGGGAGGGCAGGAGAAAGCAGTGTCAGGGGACATTCTGGAAACTTGTGGCAACTGGGAGGTGACTGCAGCTGCCTGCAGGAAACTAGTCTGCCCAGCAAAGCACCCTGACAGCCCCCAGCCCTTCAGCATGAGACTGCCATGAAGCCTGGTCCCACAGCTGGTCCACAGCATTGTCCCACAGCTGGGGTCCTGCAGGGAGGGCAAGGCAGGGGCACTCAGTCCTGCCACAGGCAGATTCCAGGATTCTCCTGGCTGTGCCGCATCTACGTGCTGCTCCCAAAAGAGCCCAGCCCCCAGTGACCTACCAGAAGTGCTTATTCCCCACCCAGGCACCCCCTCACCTGCATCTGTGAGATGGCCAGCAGCATCTTGAAGCGCGTCTGCAGGATGCAGGAGCAGGATGACTGGGACACTGTGACACACTGCCGCAGCCACAGGATCTCATCCCACATGCACGACACCTGCAGCACACCAAAGGGTGTCACCACCAGCAGCAGCTGCCACAGCTGGGTCACACCAAGGTGTTTTGGGGAAATCCATTTGTCTTTCTGTTTGAGCAGGGTTAGGAATGTGCATGGGCACATAGCATCTCTCAGCAGGGGTGTGATTCCCTGTGCCACAGGCAGCCTGAGATGTCTCCAGAGCCTCTACCTGAAGGAAGCACCATGCTGTGTCCACTCAGATATGCATTTTCATCGAGGACTGAGACTTAAGTTTGAGTAGATGTTAGCCAAAGGAAGGAGGGAAAGACAGCCTTATCTCTCAGTAGATGAGGACCATCCGACCAGCTGTTTTGGCCCTGAGCTGCCAACATGCCCTTTCCCTAAGTCTGCTGACAGCAGAACACCTGGCAGCAGCACCCTGTGCATCCTACAACAGAGGCAGGATTCCTGTGGCAGATTGCTGAAGAGAAGCAGTTCAGCAGCTGAGAAACCACTGACATCCCTGCAGACACAGCCTGACCAGTGTGGTACCTGTCTGTCATCCACCCTTGGGCTTCCAGGGGCTGAGATGGAATGCTATTCCCTGATGTTTTCCTTGTCTGTGCTGAATCCCAGCAAGCAGCAAGCCCACAGGGTGCCAACCCCCAGCACCAGAGCTGGAGGGGAAGCTGCTGCCAGCTGAAGGCAGTGGTGGTGCCTGATGCCCCCTTGGCTCACCCTGTCACTCCTGGCTCTCTGCCCAGCAGTGCCAGGGTGAGGTTCACTGTGCCACACACCTTGGTGAACCAGAGGAAATCCTGCATGAGCAGACAGGAGTAGGTGTCATCAATCTCCACCACGGGGATCTGGTCTTCATGGGTCACCAGGATGTTGTCATCCTTGTAGAAGATGGCTGTCAGGTAGAGGCCCCTGCATGGGAGCAAGGACATACTTCAGTGTCACCCCCAGCTGCCACATTTGTTTTCCAAAAGTGTCTCTCTGCTGCAGGCAGAGATGCTGTGCCCCAGGTCTCAGCTTCTCTGTTTCAATTCTGGGCCATGGGACCCATCACCACTCATGCCACCAGCTCATTCCAGGTGAGGAGCCACCTCTGAGCACCCTCAGCCTGCAGACACAGCTCCTGGCAGCTCCCAGGATGGGCAGCTGTTCAGCCCTGCTGGGAAACAGTCTCTCCACCACATCATGCATCAGCCTCTCACCGCTTTAGCGTCTTGAGAAACTTGCTGCTGGGGTGGAAAAGGTGTTTGAGGCTCTTGGAGACCGAGTGCTTCCTGCTCTGGGGCTGATTCTTGCAGGGCTCTGTGGAGCAGAGAGCAAAGGATGCTGCAGCAGGAGATGAAGAGCTGCAGTGCCAGCCAGTGGCAGGGCACACCAAACCAGTGGGAAGGCTCTGCCGAGGTCTCCACTGTTTGAGCTGCCTCCCTGCTATGGTACAGACCAGATATTCCTGGTACCACCCCAGACCCCTGGACCATGCCACAGCCCTGGGGGTCCCATCTGGACCCCCACCCCCACCCCAGTCTTCCCTTAGCACCGTGCTGTGGGCTCACCATGGCAAATGCAGTGTTGGTGGACAGTCTTCACCTGTCCCAGCAGATGGTCCAGAGCTTCAGCCTGTCCCTTCCGCCGTGGGGCTCGGCCGTCGTACTCCCGGGGAGACAGACCAGCATCACCTCCAGCACCCCTTGGGAAAAAGGGGGTTCCTGTCCCCTCCTCCCCATGGCACATCCTCTAGGCATCCCCCAGGCACAGCACGGCATGGCAGCAGATGTGTCTGCTGGGCACCTCTCTGTGCGCTGGGCTTCATGACATCCTCAGTTTTGTCCCACTCTTCCCAGGAACACCCAGCTCCACACAGTGTCCCGTGGCCACTGGCCACCCCGTGACACGGCAGAGGGAAGGAACAAGGTCCTGTCTGTTGCTGCAGCACTTTGCTGGCCTTAAAAAATAAAATTCTTTCCAGTGTCTTCCTCCAGGTCTTCCCCAGTTTCCCTGGGTGAGTGCCGGGAGCTGGGCTCACCTCGGCAAACACATAAATAAGCTCCTGCCAGCTCCACCCGTTGCGGGAGGGCAGCAGGACCAGGAGCAGGGCTGGGCACCCACTGGCTGTTCTCCCTCAGCTTTACATTAATTGCTTTAAACACCCCCTGTGTCCTGCCCGCTGCTGTTTTCCATGGAAAGTTCAGCTCTGTTAACTTTGGCTGGGACTTGCCACTATTTTTAGGAGCTTTAAAAACACCCAGGGAGGTGCCTGACTATATTCTGCTGGGCCAGGGAGGGATCACTACTGAAGGGAGAAATATTAATGGAGATAAAAATAAATAAACCCCACTCCTGCCTGTCTGATTCACTTCAGCCACACTTGAGTGATGCCACTTGGGTCTTGGTCATGGGGAATGCTACTCATGCAGGGTGGCAAAAGGGCTTTCAAGTGGGTGCAAACATGGTAGGGACAGGGTAAAACCAGGGCAGTGCAGTGTTGTGCCCTTGCTATGTGCATTCCTAGACATGCAAATGGATTTTTGGAGCTTTCCATACCAGTCCCATATGGATCTGCAGCCAGAGTGTGCATGGTGCTGCTTTTCAGCCTCTCTGCCTGGTCTGAGACCCCAAATTCTGCCTCTGCTCCCAGGTCCCCTAGCCCACACCCCAGCAGTGAAAAGGACCTTTGGATGGCACAGGGAGCTGCCACCTCCCTCACACCTGCCCTGCAGCTGGTGCTGGTTCCCATGGGTGTTCCCAGTGGTACTTACTGGAAGGGATGGCGAATGGGGGCACAGAGGCTTGTGGGGGACCCCAGCCCTTCATGTTGTAGGCAGACACCCGGACATAGTACGCTGTGCCCTGTGAAGAGGGAAGCCACACTCAGCACTCTGGCACCTCTCCCGACTAAACAGGTCAGGGAAGGAGGATTCCCCCCAGCCCAGTACACCATGAGTACTAACTGGGAGCCTGCAGTCTGACGCTGGACTGCCCCAGTTGTACAAACTCGTGAGTACTAACTGGGAGCCTGCAGTCTGGCGCTGGACTGCCCCAGTTGTACAAAGCTCTTGTTATCAAACTCTACAGAATCTCTGTGGCCTGGGTGGGTGGATGGGTTTGGGTGAGACAGAGGAAGGACAGGGCATTGCAAATGTCTTGCCAGAGATGCTCCAAACTCAAATGTGCAGGATTGGGGCCCTGGAGACAGGGAGCTGGCCCAGCTCTGTGCTGGGCTTGTGGCACGATGACAGTGATTAAAGCCTCTGATTGCAGCCCAGTCAAGCTGCCAGATGTTGCCAGGCCTCCAGGCACTCTTGAAGGCAGACAGGAGCATGGCAAGCTGCTCTGAAAGCGTGATGGATGGGCTCAGACCAGCTCCTTGCAGCGATGATGCTCCAGGCTCCATTCGAGTTCCATCCTGCCACACACCAGGGCAGCTCTCCTTCCATCACAGTGCTTCTTGACTGCAGCATCACAGCCTTGGTTAAGGCCCTCTAACCTCACCAAGGGCATTCCCTGCTCCTTGAGCCGGTGGTTCCTGCCTGCCTGTCCCAGAGCTTTGGCACTGCACATCCCTGGTAAAGGCAACCCCATCCATCCCAGCATTTCCCCATGTTCACCTTCCAAGCTTCATCCCACCGCAGTCCCCATCCTGCCCTTTCTCCCTGCTGCTCACCCAGTGAGTGCTGGGGACACGACAGCAGCCCTGGGGAGGGGACAGCTGACAGGCAGTGTCTTAGGGAGAAAAAACATCAGGGAACCAAAGCCCCACCAACCCGTGACCTTGCTGAGCTCCAGGAGATGGAGATGGGGCTGGTCCCCCCTCTCAATGAGCAATGGGCCTGGAGCGAGGGGTCGGTCTGTGCAGGTGGCAGAGGAACAAGCCATTGATTTATTGCCCAGGAAGAGCCTGGGTGGAGACGGGAGCAGGGTGGAGGATAGAGGATAAATCAGGCACTCAGTGAATGGGCCCGTTCTGCCTGTCACTCCTGAGTCCCCAGGGGTCCCCACCGTCAGTGACTGCAGATGTGCCAGGACAGACAGATGCCTCTCCCCATGCTCTCAGCTTTGCCCAGACTGTGCCCATGGCACACACTGCAGCACAATCCTATTCCTCCTGCTCAGAATGTTCATAGAATCGCCACACACTGCAGCACAATCCTATTCCTTCTGCTCAGAATGATCATAGAATCACTTAGGTTGGAAAAGCCCTCTAAGATCATTGAGTACAGCACTGCCAAGGCCACCACTAACCCATGTCTCCAAGTGCCACATCCACATGTCTTTTGAACCCTTGCAGAGATGATGACTCCACCTCTGCCCTGAGCAGTCTGCTCCAGTGCCTGATCCCCTTCCTGCATCAGCTGCAGGGAACAACCCCAGGGACTGCACCATGGCAAATGATTTTTTCCAGCTGTGGGCTCTCCCGTATCAGTACAGACCCCAAGGGGCACCCCAGGAACTCACCGACACCAGCCCCTGGATGGTGAAGTGCAGGTTCTTCAGCTTGTCGATAACAGCCTCCCCCAGTGGTGGTGAGAAGGTGGGGGAGCAGCTCCACTCCACTGCAAGGAGAGAGACCCCAAGGTGTCACATGGTCCCAGTGCAGAAACCACAGGCAGCAAGGGAGATGGAGGCAGTGGAGCAAAGGCAGGGAAAAGGAGGATTCACAGTGGGGGCAATGTCATGGGGAGCTGCAGTCATCCTCATCAAGCCACAGATGGAGTCAGCATCCTTAACTGATGGGTCAGGAGCAGGGGATGGAAGAAATTCTTGCAGGAGCCAAAAATATCTGGTTTAAGTGGGCAAGGGGCACAGGAGCAGCAAGGACAGCAAAGCCCTCACTGTGTGAAGGATAAGAGGGCAGCAAACAAGTGGGATCCCAAGTCTTGCCTTGGTGCAGGATGGTATTTGGTCTAGCTCAGAGAATTTGGGTGGTGACCAGGCTGTCCAGCAGCCTTGGCTCCTCCTGTGCTCCAGCACAAAAGTGGCCTGACTGGTGTTTGGCAGCACTGCCCATGACTCTGCCATGCTGTCGTGATGTGCAAGGCACCTGTCGTGGCTGTGTGCCCCCTGCACTGCTGCAGGAATCCTGGTCCTTACCTTTGTACTTGGTGACAACAGCCGAGTTGACACTCAGGGGCTCCGAGAAGGTCACATGCACCGAGGAGCTGCTGGCCACGGAGAGGTGGACGCTGGTGGGAGCATCTGGCACACCTGGGGACAGAGAGCACAGGGACCACTACAGCGAGGACAGTCACTCTGAACCCCTCAGTGTCCCTCTGGGCCTCCCCCTCTCCCGGGGACATGTTCCCTGAGTGAAACATGTTCACCCCACCATGCACCCATACTGTGAGCCCTGGCTATAGGGTGCAGGGACCCTCTGGCTGCACCACGCACAGCTCTGCTCCTTCCCCCAGCGTGGGGCTGCCCCCAGCCCCCCCAGCCCTCCTGTGGGCACTCACGGGCATGCTCAAACCCTGCCTTCATGCGCTTGTAAAGCCGGAATCGCCACTCCCAGGCCTTGAGCTGCTTCTCCTTCTCGGAGCAGTCGGCGTTGGGCGCCTCGTTGACCACCTGCGCCATCAGCTCGTTGACGCGCTGCTCCGCTTCCCTCACCAGTGTGGAGAGGTGCAGGGAGCGGCTCTCCAGGCTGACAACTGGGGGGTGGATGGGCATGGCCATGGGAGCCAGGAGGAGAGCCAGGAGGAGGGAAGAGAAGAAGGTGGTTAGGGCAATCTCAGGCTCTGCTGACAATAAATGTGCACTCCAAGACCCCAACCTCCCCTCTGTGTCCCACTCTGGGGCTCTACTCAAGTGCATGGCTCCCCTCAAGCCCCTCCTACAGCCTGCACCAGTCTCCCAGAGCCCAGACACCACCTCTCCACCTGTACCCTGCTGCCTCAGGTGCCCCACTCCACCAGTCTGAAGACACAGGTAATGGGCACAGCACAGATCCCAGTCCCAACTCACAGTGTGGGCTCTCCTTTGCTCCTGCCTGCAACAGGGCCCTGGCGATGGGAGCGTTGTTGGTCATGATGGCAATGTCCAGGGGCAGGAGCCCCTCACTGTTGGGGGTGTTGAGGTCCAGCTCCTCAGGGCTGTACTGCTTCAACAGGTCCTGCACCCTGTCAAGGTCCTGCAGCTCCACGGCCTCAAAGAGGGCAGCATTGCTCTGGAACTGGGTGGAAGGAGAAATGCAGGTGAGCTGAGCATGGGGCATCCTTCCCCACCCCACCAAAAACCTTAGCCCCCCACCAGCAACCCATGAACTCAATCAGGGAGGGGGTACCCTGTTTCCAGGGACTTGGGAGCATCAGCTCTTTGCAGACGCATCTGGATGATGCTGACCAAACACCTGGACCAGCTCTGGCTGAACTTTCTCCACAGTGCATTCACTTAACACACTCTTAGGCTTCCACCCAGGTGACAGCATCACCCACACACAGAACACCTATCCCCATCTGGATGGAGACAGCAGGCACTGACCAGGTAGGACTTGCGGAGCTTCTCCTTCTCTCCCCGTCCCACCAGGCTGCCCTCGTCAAAGGATGTGTAGTTGACACGGAATTTCCCCGACAGGTTTCGGTAGAGCCTCTTGGCTGCATTCGGTGAGGAAGGGCCTGGAGGCTTCCTGGCCTGAGCCAGCTGCAGATCTCGCATCTGCTGCGTCATTTTAGGGGAGGATGACCTGAGAAGGAGCAAGGAGGTGTGGAGAAATGAGGCATGGAGGAAGTGCCAGACAGGCAAAGGCACATCTACAGCATCAGGACCAAAGAACAGCTTGGGGAGAGCCAGAGCAGTGCCCGGCAGCACCAGTGTGAGCAGCTGCAAGGTTCCCAGAGTGGGAACACTTCTCCCTGCAGACAGGACCCTCATGTCCCCAGCAAGACCTCATTCCACCAAGCAAAGTCCTTGGCTTTGGTGTGAGCGTGGCCTCGCTGCAGCGTGGGGCTCTTGCCCATGAGTCATCCCTTACAGCACGGAGGGTTTCCACTGGCGTCAAACATCTGATCCCCTTCTTGCCAGAGCCCTGGCACAGTTCCCAGACATGGAGCATCAAGTCTAAAGAGAATTCAGCATGACTACACTTAACATAGTTTCTCTCAGTTTTGACCCCATACCCCTGTGTGTAAGGTCAGATATTTTGGTGTGAGGCCTCCCCTGTATTGTTTTATTAGCTAAATATCGAGTGTGATAAAAGCATGACATTTGACTGAGGGTCATGCCAAGATGCTACAGGGAGGTTGTGCCTGTGGTGATGATGTTTATAAAGCCATCACCAGTAGACAGGACATTAATAACCACCTCACTCCATACTCTTCATCATCCTGATTTCAGATGGGGCACCGTGGGCTGCAAAGGACTTTAATGATTTTACCTTTTAATACCATGATACTTCAGACCAGAAAATTCTGGGGAAGTTGGCTCCTGGCAATCATTCATCTCACTGGCTTCAGCCAATGGATTTAGAGGTCCTGAGTGTGGTCCAAGCAGCAGTGCTGAGTTGCTGCCTTGGGTTCCTCCAGGGATGGATGTTATCCAAATGTAGGACTGCACGGATCAGACAGTGAACACCAACCATTTGAGCCTGAGGTGGCAAAACATCCCTGAGCAGCCATGCAGAGGTTGGTCAGTTCTGTGCAGCAAGGTCCTGCTGGTTCTGGTGGGCAGGAAGGGACCAGCACCCAAGTCTTCCTCTCTCCACCTCCAGTTGTTGGGCAGGAAGGGACCAGCACCCAAGTCCTCTTCTCTCCACCTCCAGTTGCTGGCCAGAGGTAAAGATGACTCTTTTAGCAGGCTCATCATCAAGATGTCTAATTCACTGTGGTTCCCCTTCATCCAAGGAGGTAACAGTGCTATCCCACATCAGGAGAGGAAGAAAGACCCCAAACTACCTCTCTGGAAGCTGAAGTGGACCCTGTTATAACAGATCCCTGTTCCATCTGTGCCTGAAGAATCCGGGTTTAGAAAAGGAGTGGTGCTTTGGAGCAAAAGCCCTTTTTTCTGCCAATTAAAATACATGGCAAATGACCCAGTCCAGGCAGACTGCACAATTGGGAGGAAGCTCTCTGAGAGATGGTAGAAACAGAGGCAACACAGAGAAATTTCTCACTGTTTTCTCTCCTCTGATTTGCTTTTAATGAGAAGTAAAGAGACGGAAATTATTCAGCGCTCAGGAGTGAACATCTATCTATATTAAACCGGCTGCCCTAGAGATAAAAGAGTTTCCTGCCCTGTGGTTATGAGTCATCTGGACTCAGTGAAATAGCCTTGATTTATCTAGAGCTAAACTTTGCCCTGGAGCAACTGATAGCTGAAAACAACACTCACAGATGTCCTGCCCTCAGGGACCGACCAGCCAACACCAGCTCACCCATGGCAAAGCCTCATCCTGCAGGGAGATATCATTCATGGCAAGAAAGACATTGAGGTGCTGGAGCATGTCCAGAGAAGGGAACAGAGCTGGGGAAGGGGCTGCAGCACAAGTCTGATGAGGAGCAGCTGAGGGATCTGTGGGGACTCAGCCTAGAGAAAAGGAGGCTCAGGGAGGACCTTCTCCCTCTCGACAAGTCCCTGATAGGAGGTGCAGCCAGGTGGGGTCAGGCTCTGCTCCCAGGGAACTCGGGACAAGGAAAGGGGAAATGTCCTCAAGTGGTGCCAGGGGAGGTTTAGATTGGATATTTGGAAAAACGTCTTCCCTGAAAGGGGTGTGCAGAGAAGCTGTGGCTGCCCCATCTTTAGAAGTGTCCAAGGCCAAGTTGGATGGTGCTTGGAGCAGCCTGGTCTAGTGAAAGGTGTCCCTGCCCATGGCAGGGAGTTGAATGAGCTGAGTTTTAAGGTCCCTTCCAACCCAAATCAGTTTATGATTCTATGATGTGGCTGGTGGGGACAATGGTGGCCATCCCACACCACCTCCCATCAGTGGGAGCTTGGGGTGTGAACAGGCTCCTGTGCAAGTGATGCTGCCACTGGTGGCAATGACCTTCCAGCCAAAACCTGAGGCTGCCTGGACCCTGGAGTCCCCTGGGCTGGCTGTGAAAAGGATTAGCTCATGGGTGCCTGCCCATGCTGGCAGCAAGAGGGCAGATTCCAGGCCACAGTGGCAGACATGAGCTAAGTGCTATGCTCAGGTCCTTGGGGGCAGTGTGGATGGCTGTCACTTCAGAAAGCTGCTCCTCAGCATTTGCAGCCTGATGCAGCAAAGAGAAGCCACAGGGCTCCATGCATGAGAAAAAGGATGGAGGATAAAAGGATGGATGCCTTGAAAGGACAAGGCTTGGCGTGGGGAGGATGAGGAGGACTAGGTCCTTGCAGAGCTTCTTGTAGCCTTGTGGTTGTCAGTGGTATGTTAGCACAAGCAGCCAAGGATGCTCTCCTGAACCACAGACTGATTCAGTCCATAGGGTTATCCAAGGGAGGAACAGGCAAAGGAGATGAGAAGACTAAATACCGGTTATCAGGGAAAGACAACTCAACCCAGCCAAGATCAGGGCAAACTGGGAGCTTGCAGCAAGAGATGACCAGCATCGAGTGTGGGTAGAAGGGTGAGGGAAGGGATTCTGCCCTTCTGCTCAGCTCACATAAGAATCCACCTTCACTGGAAGCCAAGGAGATCCTCTGAGGACTGGAACCCCTCTGCTGTAGAGAGACTGAGAGAGCTGGGGGTGTTCAGCCTGGAGAAGAGAATGCTCTGAGGAGAATTTAGAGTCTCTTCCAGTGTCTTAAGAGGCTCCAAGAGAGCTGGAGACAGACTTTGGACAAGGGTCTGGATTGACAGGAAAAGGAGAACTGGCCTTACGCTGAAGTAGGGTAAAAAATGCACTTGCTTATTGAAACCTAGGTCCAGGGAAAGGCACCAAAGCAGATCCAGGACTTTGTTTGTTTGTTTCCTCTAGCTTTTCTCTTTTCTCCCCACTTGGCAAACCCGCTGGGTTTTGTTTTGAGTGGAGCTGAAGCAAGCATGCCTCTTTTGTTTAGCAATAACAACTAACATATAGATGCTGCTCCTGCCAGGACATTTTTGTTTGAGCTCCAGAAGCCCAACACTGTTAGCCCAATGCTCAGAGGAGCTCAGCATGGTGCAAGGCCCCTAGGTCGGAGCAGAACCTCCTGAGCACCAATGCTATGGTCACATGTTGTCTCTGCTGTCTCTGTACCGGGCACACCACCATGCATCTAGGTGGTGCTTGAGGAATTCATGACCCAAGGCAGTAGAGAATAGATTCCATGGCCACACAGCCCACTGCATCACAGCATAGCACTGGACTGACTGACTCCCAGCAGCTTGGTACCTGAGGAAGCTGGAGGAGAAGAGCACAACCTGGGTGATATCTGCAGCAGCACCCTGCACCTCTGCAGGGGGTGAAGTGGAGGAGTCCCCCATGGGAGCAGGAGAGGGTCAGCATCATGCCTCACCACTCGTGCTGGGAGTGAGTGGTAAGAACCAGCGGGGTCCAGTCCTCACTCAGCCATGCAGAAAGCACTCACACAGACTGGACATGCAATGTCCCACACCATGGGGCCAGTTCAGACTCAGCAGTGTCCTCCTGCTCTGGCACAGCAGGGAAGAGCCTGCCTGCATAGCTCATCCCCACTGCATCTCCCTCTTAAATCACAGGCTGAATTTGGGAGAGATTGAGACTTCAGGACTCCAAGAGAGGTTTGGAGCCAACCAAGTAGATCACTCGCTGACAGTCTCCCATAAAACACTCCTTTGCTGTAGGCCTAGCAGTGCCTTTGGGAGAGGAAGGGAGTGGGGATGCTCGAGCAAATTCTGCTGCAACACAATACTGCTGCTGTTTCTTGCTTTTCTTTATTTTTTCAATTAAGCATCCTCATCAGTGCTTTAAAGTGAGCCCAGAAGGACCCATTAAAATATACCCAAAATCAGACTTTCAGTTCCTCAGTACCCTGTGACATCTCCCATCACAATCAGGACTGCTGTCACTGCCACCACAGTGTCACTGTCCTGGCTGTGCCCACACACAGGCATCCCTCCTGCACACACACACCTCACACTGCACATGGGGGCACCTCTTACTGGGGAGTGCGCTGAGGAACAGAAGTCCTCAGCTGGGACCACCCAGCCAAGGCAGGTGATGCTGTCAGCACCATCAGCCCATGAGCACCAGCTCTGGAGGGGACACTGGTGGGCACAGCCTAGACCCTGGCACCCCAACCTGGCTCTGGGCACCCCAAGACATCACTTGAGGGTGGGGATTCAACATCCCAGAAGCTCACACAGGCTCCATTCACCGATCTGGTCAGGAAGAAAATGCTGGAGGCTTCTGCACCCATCTCACCTCCACTGGCTTTACAGTTTTCATGAGGATTTACCCCAGCAGAGCTCCTGGGTATCCTGCCTGAAGGCTCCTAGCTAGAAAATCCACTTCTGCTTCTGTGCTTCCAAATTTCGGGATGAAGCTGAGTGGGTCTGTGCATTACAAAGTGAGGGTGTCTCTGCCTGGAGGGGTTCAGGAACTGCCGCTTGGGGTGCAGCATCCCTCTGTGACTCTCACAAGGTCCTGGGGCACCTCTAGGTGCCAAAAGTCCCCAGTCCCTCCCCACCAGCATAGGCACTGGGGATGGCTCAACCCTGAGCTTCTACCTCCTAGTCTGGGCAAACCCTCCTCACTGCCTCCCCACAAAGCCAGCCTTTAATTGCTGCTTGACATTAAGTATCTGAGCAAGGAAGTCTTGGGTAAATGTTCTTGCTATGGGAACACACAGTGCTGAGTCTCTTTAATTACATTGTTTTTGTTTGGCTTTTTTTATTAGTTGTGCTGTGGCTTCCCCTCCCTGACAGGGCCAGAGAAGCACACGCTAAATATGGCTGGGTTTAAAGTCCGCCGTGAAACCTGAACCGCGGCACCAGACTGGCTGGACGCGGTGCAGTCCAGGGTTACGCGGGACACGCATTCCAGCCGCGCGGTCCAGCTCCGGCCCCGCTCTCCCCCCGTCCTGCGCAGACACCGAAGCCGCTCCGAGCACAACCACCACGCTCCAAACCACCTCTGCAGCCACCCTGCTAAATCCTGCTGGGAACAGCCTAACCCTCAAGCTGCCCCGTTTCCATCATATCCATCATTTCCACACTGGCCCACATCTCCATGGTACACGTCAACCCCATCTCCATCATACCCATCGCTTCTGTGCCAATCTCCATCCCAAGTTGCCCCACACCTGCTCATCCCACCTCCGGGCTGCCCCTTGGGACCAAAGAGCCTTCTTCCCACCGGCCACGCTGCTTTCATCTTCCTCTGCCCCCCTTGTTATTTTAAAGGCATTCCAGAGGATGCTGTCAGGCTTGGATGTGGTTTGGTTGGGTTGTTTGTTTTCGTACTGGAGGTTTTATGATCGCATTGGGAACAAGCCCTAATTGAGCTGCAATTCGAATTGCAGTCCGTGGGTATTTGTTTCATTTTTGGAAGGGCTCAAACGGCTGCGCAGCTTAGGCTGGAGAACGCATTTGGTTTTAACTGGAACCTGATGGAGACAGGACGGAGCAGGACAGGCTGCAATAAGCTGTGACTGAAGCTCCTGGGGAAGCTCAGTGTGGCCACCCTGGTGCCAGGTACCCACGGCAGCAACAGACAGCTCTGGGTGCGACCACAGCCTTGCGACCACCCAAAACCCCTGACATTGCCAGGGAGGAGGCAGATGGAGCCAGAACTCCAGTGCCAAGAGCAGAGCTCAAAGCCCTGGGGCCTGGCTCAGTGGGGGTTTGCAGCCACCCTGCAAATCCTTGTCCCCTGCAAACCTCTGCACACCCCAGTGGCTTCCAAACCCCTGTCCTCTGCCAGGCTCTGTCCCTTGACAACCCTGTGCACCCTAGTGCTCTCCAAACTCCAGTGCTCTCCAAACCCATGTCCCCTGACAGCCACTGCACCTTGAAAATCCCTGTGCACAGCAAACCCCTGTCCCCTGCAAACCTCTGCATTGCAGGGTCTGTGACCTTGTGCTTGCCTGGCCACCCAGAGAGGGAGCCCAGCACCCTAGAGAGGGAGCTCAGCACTGCTGTTGTCTGCTGCCTGCTCCTTGCTGAATCAGACCTGAGCAGAAACAGGCAGGACCTAAAGGTCAGTGCCCAAACTGCCCTTCACAGGATCTACACTGGTGTCAACTTCTGCTGACCATACCCCACACCAACTGCCAGAACCAGAGTTCAACTCCTGCACCCAAAATGAGTCTGATGCTTCTGGCATTGGCAACAACCTTTGCAGGCAGGGATGGGAGGAGGTGGACAAACAGATTTCCAAAGCACTGAGGAACCAAAGAGCACCTGCTCTGCTCTGCTCCCATCCTTTCAGGATCTCCCAAGCCTGGATGCTGGAGCAGGTCAGCAGAGCTCTGGAAGACACCTCCGACCTGCTGGCACCATCCTGGCTAAATCAGACTTCCGCATGTGAAAGCAGATGAGCAGTGGGGACTCATTGCCCCTCTGTCAGGAAGAAATCCTACCCCAGCTTGGCCTGCCAGGAACGAGCAGCGCTCCGTGCCACAGCTGCATGTGTGCAAACCCTGCTCCAGGGGATCAAATGCAGGAGCTGAGTCATACGACGCCTGGGCTCAAAGATCACTGAAGGCGAAAGGAGGGAGAAAAAATATCCCTCTGGGTTCACAGGGGCCCAGTTTGAATCCAACCAGGGCAGAAGGTGGGTGATCAGCAAGGCTCAGCTGTCACACTGGGAAGAGTGAGAAGGGATTTAAGGTCACACTCATCCAAGCCTGGTCTGATCCCCTCTCTTGGGCTCTGACACTCACTTTTGGGAAAACAGCAGGGCAGGCTGCTGGCAGCACCATGCTGACAACCCCATGGGGCCAGAGGTGGTCCCAATGGGAGAAGGGACCCTGGAGGCCAGGATGGCACTGCCCTAGATCCTCTGAGGGCTGCTGCCATGTACCTGCACCCCAGCAAAATGCCTGGGACCTCCCAGCAGCCAGGAAGAAGCATTCACCTGTCTTCCCCCATGATGGGTCAAGCTCGTGCAGGAGGGATGTTGGCCTGTTGATCATGGCCTCACCTCAGGGTAACACCCTGCACTGCCACCTCCTCACCCTTGCTGACACCCAGCAGGGCTCTCCCCTCAAGGCTGGCTCCTCCACATCACTGTGCCCTCTCCTGTGATGGTAGGGGTCCACACCCATGCCCCCCACTATGGTTCAAATGTCGGTCCAGCTACTCATTCTGCTGGAAACAGGGCTCCTGGGAGCTGCCTGGCCCTGGAGCTGCAGCTCACCCCAGCACAGTGGCACAGCTACATGCAGTGTGGGCTGAGACCTGCAGGCTCATCACAGCAGTGGGAGGCAATCGATTTGCACCCAGACCTGCAGAGGACAACCAAATCCTTTAACCTCCTGCGCCACCTGGTGCCACCGGGAAGAATGTGTCACTGAGATCTGGCTCTCATCAGAAACCACCTCTTCTCCAAAACCATCAAATGGTAGAAAAATGGCCAAAGAAGGACTTCTGGAGGTCCTCTGAGCTCACTCCCCAATGCTTATGTCTGAGCTCCATCCTCAGTCACCTACATCCCACCTGCACTTCTCAGTCCTCCAGACCTCCCCAGCCCATCACTGGGCTGTCCTTTCTGGTGGGAACCCACCTCCAGTCCATTGTCCCACCCAAGCCATCCAGTTAGACAGGACCAAGCTGTCCAATGGAAACCAGGCTGAAGACTTCCAGAGCTGCACCCAAAGGGGTTACAAAAGGCAGCCCACAGACATTGATCTCGGCAGGGAGGAGGAGACAACGGACAAGACACAATGGAAGAGCAGACAAACGCACACACCCGGCTCCAGAGCTGCTGCCCAGCTGGTAAATGTTATTGGAGTCAGAAACCCCCTTTCCTGCTATAAGGCAACCAGCAGGAGCCAGCCAGCAGTGCTGGGCACATTGGCCGCTACCCACAGACCGTCCCTGGCACCACTACCAAGAACATCCACCCCCCATTGGGGTTCTCCTTGGACCACCACTGGCATGCCCCAGCCTGGCAAACCCCCTTCATGCCAGGATTTGCTCCCAGCTTGCTCCAGACCAGCTCCTGGACCAGCACCCACCAGGGTCTTCTCTAACCCACCCCACCATGTCTCCCTGGTGCTGGTCTCATGCCAGCACCACCCAGCACAATGCCAGAGGATCTGGGTCACTGCCACCCAGCTACAACAGTACTCACATATGCCAAAGCTGACTTTCTCTCCATGAATCTCCATGGAGTCAGAGTCCAAAGCCTTCAGTCCAAGAGGAGAAGCCAACTTTGTGCACCATTTTGCTAGAAAACACCCCATAGGTCCTTGAGCACTCTTGTAATGACACTAGCTGGGGAGATGTCACAACCAGCCAGGCCTCCTTCCAGTCAGGTTTTGCCTGTTCCTCCATCAGACCAGAGCTTTACCACCTCATGTGTCATTTCTCTCTCTGCAGAAAGCTTTGAGATACTACCAGGTGGAGAAGCTTCAGATGAGGACAATGGAGCCTGTGGAGGAATCATCAGAGCCCCCAGGACATCAAATAGAAAATATTTCCACCCTAATATAAAAGAGCAACTTTGAAAATCATAGTGATCACCAGGTCAAACCTCTGATCATCAGGATATGCTCATCCTGGACTTGATGATCTTGAAGGTCTTTTCCAACATTAATGATTCTATGACTCTGTCCATCCATGCACTGAGATATTGAACATTGCCTCAGCTTCTCCTCAGCTACAGACAAGACACTGCCCAAGTTGACCTGAGCTCTGCTCCTTGCTCTACCGCTGAGGGCAAGAGGTAGGTGATGCCTACAGCCAATGCCTCAGTTTCCACACATGGCAAATGGAGACAATATTGTCTTTGGTAAAGTGCTTTGAGACTTGTTATTGAGGAGCAGTTTGGGCTCCTTCAGCCACCACTCCTGGTCTGGACTTGTGTGGACAAGGGGGTGTCCTTAGAGAAGGGGACAGGAGGTGCTCAACATAGCCAGCAAGCAGCAGGGGCAGTGGCCAGAGTCTCTTTGCAGATGGGGACATCAGCAGCTGGCCCCTGAAGAGCTCTTCCAGGCATGCTCAACCACACTTTCCAGTGGCTAATC
>NW_008681863.1:120606-136003 GCF_000695815.1 Acanthisitta chloris | reverse complement strand
CATCCCTGCCAAATTTCAAGTCTCCTTTTCAAAGCGTGGAGGCACCAGAAGTCCTCAAACAAAGAGACAGGAGGAAAAAAACCCAGAAATTGGCAAAGCTACCGTTTTTCCCCAACCTTCTGCTGAAACTTGGGGAAAAAAAGGGAAAAATAAAAGGAGAGAGAAAGTTCAGCCCGAGACAGAGTAGCATGGAACAATCCAGCCCAAACAGTTAAAGTCTGGCAAAGGTAAAAGCAAACAAACTTCCACTGGGAAGTGCTGTACAGCCCGACGAAGAATATCTGCTGGCTCTGCCTACAGTACCCTCCTCATCCTTCTGTGCAGCACACAGGGATGACATCCCTGCAGCACAGAAGAGCAAGGGTGTGCCTGAGAGAATTGTCCAAACAACCCTTGAGCTCTGTCAGATTTGGGACCATGACCACAGCTCTGTGGAGCTGCTCGAGTGCCCAAACACCTGCTGGAGGAAGAATCTTTTCCTAATCTCCAGCCTAAACCTTCCCTGACACAGCTCCATGCCATTCCCTCGAGTCCTCTCACTGGTCACCAGAGAGCACAGATCAGCACCTACCCCTCTGCTTCAGGAGGATGAGGAAGGCCAGTACATGAGGAAGGCAGCCTTGGGTCCCTGTGCAATGCAGCATCCTGCCTGTATTATCAGGAAAGAAATAGCCAAAGAAACTTTCTGAATTCATGTGAAGTTCACCCAAGTGGAACTCAGCTCCATAAGCAAAAGTTTTCTGCTTGCCACAAGCCTTCCAGAGCTCTTGACCAGGGCAGAGCAAGGCCAGGAGAGAGCTGGAAGGATGGGATCTCTTGGCAGCATCCACCTTCCACTTGCACAGAAATCAGGCAATTGCTCCACTGAGATATCCACCTCCTTGCACAAGGAGCTCCAAGAACACGCTCACAGCAGAGGTTCCCTCAAAGCTGCCTTGGACAGCAGCAGGACACCAGACAGGGAAAGCAGGAGCACCAGCTAAATGTCACAGCAGCTTATCTGTGTTC
Source organism: Acanthisitta chloris (assembly GCF_000695815.1). Classification (NCBI taxonomy): domain Eukaryota; kingdom Metazoa; phylum Chordata; class Aves; order Passeriformes; family Acanthisittidae; genus Acanthisitta; species Acanthisitta chloris. Next base: position 134,995 of record NW_008681863.1, on the reverse strand, counting down.
AGTTCAGAAGCAGCCTCCTTGCTTCTCAGGATTTGGCCTGGGATTTCAGTGCACAGGAAACCTGACCCAGCTCTCCTGTCTGCACAAACCTGCCTGGCACAGGCATGGCAGGACTTGGCTCCAGAGCCTGGCTTGAGGCAGGGAGGATGGGGCAGAAGGTGGGCTGGCTGCCTGTGAGGGGCATGGGCAGGGATAAGGCATCCTGGTGGCTCGTGTTAGACCTTGGATGAACTGCACCAGCAAACCTATGTCTTCATCCCATTCCATTCCCTGTCTGGAGGCAGAGTGGTCCCTCCCAGGACCACAACCCAGCCCAGCCTCACCATGTGTCTCTGCCCTCCAGGCTGGCCCCTGGCATGAGGCAGCAAGGACTGACCCCTTGATGAGTCTCTGATGTGTCTCTCCTTCAAGACTTGTGTCCTCTGGCACAAGCTAGCAGCAAGACTGATAGCTCCATCACACGGTGGGAATGAGCACACTGACTCCAGGGCCCAGTGCACAGTGACATTTAAACCAAAAAGAATTTGGCTTAAGATTACATCTGCCTGGATCACCACAGACTAGAAAGACTTGTCTGCCCACCTCCACTCCTGCCTCTGCCTCTGCCTGGAAGAAGAGCCTTGTCCTCCCCAGCGATGATGCTGAGGAACGAGAACACCACTTGGGGAGGGGGAAAAACAACTCATTGGTTTTAGTACCTGGTCCCTGGGCCAGACCAGAAGTTTCAGCCTCTCAGGACACTGCTCACAGCACAGAAACCTTGACCTTGGTGTTCTTTGCTGAAGTGCCAAGACAAGCTACCAGCTCCAGACTGTGATCCCAGATGTACTAAGCCTAACAGCAAAGCTCGATCTGCCAGCCTGGAGCTCAGAGCCAGCCCACATACTGTCCCTGGGGCTGAGAAATAGGTTGGTCAGCAGAAGACCCTTAGTGCAACAGCAGCTCCTTCTCCAGTAGATCTCATAGAATCCTGGAATGGTTTGGGATGGAAGGCACCCTAAAGACCATCTCATTCCAACCTCCCTGCCATGGGCAGGGATGTCAAAGTGCCTGAGAAACAAGGTCAGCATTGCTGTGCTCCTTTTAAAGAGCAAGAAGCCAAGGCACAATGAGTAGCAGCTCCTGCCCTTGGTCACTCAGCAGACCAGGAGAAGGCAGGTACTTTTTGCCCAGGCCATTGCTTCATCCCTGCCCCCAGCCCAGGCCACTCTCCTCTGATGGGTGAAACTTGAAAGCTTTGATGAGTCAGTTTGGGTCCTGATCTTGAAGCTTCTCAGATGGAAACCAGACTCTGAACAGATCCAAAGGGGGCCCAGGTGAACCTCACCACCACAGGTAAAGTGAAGACCATCTCCAGTTTCTCATGGTGACACCAGCAGCTGCTGCCAAGTGCCCAATTCCACTTTGGACAAAGCAAAGCCTTTTCTTGGCCTGAACCTGGAGCTTCTATCAGATCTGCAATATTTGGCACTGCCTACATAGAAAAACCCCCTTCACGTTGCCCAACAGTTCACTGGCAGAAGGTCTTCATCCCCGCCCGACCTCAGTGAAATAAAGGCAACTAAGTGGGACAGGGAGAGGAATGCCTCTGGGGAGAGAGCTGCTGGGTAGATGGATAAATATTTCAATATTGGGGAAAATGTGAGAAAATCTGGAAGTGAGGAGTGGAAGGGAATGTAACTTCTTCCCTGACCTCCACCAGGCATGAGGCTCAGCAGATGGTCACTTGGGCTCACAAACCTCCCTCAAAAGCAATCCAGCCCACAGAGGAAAGGTGTGTATGAGAGATGGGGAAGAGTGAGTGTGCAGAAAGACTCCAGCAAAGAGATCCCAGCACATCCAAGGAGCTGGTCCTCAGTGTCCCAAGTGTCCTGGGCTGACTCCTACCTCCCATTTGGCCGCCCTGCTAAGCACTGCCCATCCTGCCAGCATCCAAGCCAGTAGGTCCAATATTGACCTGGCACCGTGAGACACTCTCCAGGAAGATAAACAGGAAGTTCCTGAAGCCCTGGCAGGGAGAATTGTTTCTGCCAGAGGAAACTATCTAAGAGCAGAGAAAACCTGCCCAACAGCGACTGCCACTGTTCAAGGGACAAGGGAGGATTAAAAGTACTGGAATGCCTTGGAAGTGCCAGCTGTTAGGACTATACAGATATGTGGATGCTTTTATGTCTCCCAAAACAGTGTCACCATCAGCAGCAGTACCAGTGATCCCTACTGCTCCCAGGGATGGAAGGAAGTACAGCCTGGTGGGACACTGGCACAGGTTGCCCAGAGAAGCTGTGGCTGCTCCATCCCTGGAAGTGTTCAAGTCCAGCTTGAACAGGGCTTGGAGCCACCTGGTCTAGTGGAAGGTGTCCCTGCCCATGGCAGGAGGTTGGAATGAGATGAGCTTTAAGGTCTCTTCCAACCCAAACGATTCCATGGGAATACCAGCTGGTGTGGAGTCCATCCAGAAGGGCTTGACTTGTACTTAGATTCAGGCATCATGAGTTTTCCTTTCCTACCAAAGATTGTGACATCTCTGCACTTTGACCCCAGCATAACTGTGGGGCTTGGGCTGCCTGTTGTACAAATCCAGGCCACTGGCACCTTCTGGGCAGGGACACATCCACAAAGAAGAACCAGTGGAGATCCTGCAGGATGAAGAGCATCCTCCACACTCCTCAGCAGGGACCAAGGCATCCATCCTGCTTTGCAGATCCCAGCTATGGGAAATGGCAGAGGGATGATGACAATAAACCAAAACAAATCAGGCCATTGGGCTATTTGAGAAAAATTAAAGTGTGCTGAGGTAATGGATATGCTGCACTGAGAAATAATCTTATTGGGGCTTGGAGGTATCAGCTACCAGCAGAGGGAAGCGGCCACAGCACCACATTGGCACAATATTTTATATTTGTCTTTTAAATAAATGTTATTTGCTTCCTGTGCTCTCAGCAAGGAAGAGATCTGGCTGAGAGCTCCGGTCCCAGACAGAGAGAACCTGGACATCAGTCTTCTCTGAACATTTTCCTTCTGTCACTTTCCCAGAGGGCTCAATTTTTCCCACTGAAGTGACATGAGAAACAAATGCAGATGGGACCACTGGACCTGCTGCAGCCAGTGCCTGCGGCAGCATGCAAAGAGGGTCCAGCCCTCAGTCTGCTCCCAACCTTTCCAGCCTCATCAAAATCACAAGCTGAGCTGCCTCTCCTGAGACGAGGAGGAAAACTGGGCTGATAGAGGCTTGTGGCATCAGGAGGGAGGCACAACCCTCATATTTGAATGGTCTCTCCCTCCACATCTGCACCCATGGGTCAGTGTGGTCCCAGCTCCCTGTGGGCAGCACAAAGTGGCAGAACCAGAGCTGCATGGACCAGGACTCCTCTGCCATTGCAAAGCCTCCTCTGAGCTAAGGACTGGCAGCAGTGCTGCACCAGACCTACCAGGACCAGCAGTTGACCTTGAGTCTCTATCTTTCCACAGGTGACTCAGGCAATGAGGATAAAAAGTGATCTTCCACAAATAAATTATCCCTTTCCAATGCTTTCCTGAAGGTAAACCTGACTTTCAGGGAGATATTTTGAGGGCTCACTCTTCCCCATCCCCATCAGCACATCCCTCACGTTTGCTAGTGAACCACTGTCTCTCCAGTTCTGCAGGGGTGATCTCCTGCTCCCTCTGTAAATCCAGAGGCACTGGCCATGGACATTCCCAGGTTGCCAGGGATCCAGCCAAGCTTTTCAACCACATTGCCCCATGAGTAGTTCAGCACCAAAAGCTCTGGGGCTCCCCTAACTGGTGCCCACCTCACCCCCAGAGAGGTGTAGTGGGATGAAGAGAGATGGTGGCACCAGGGCTGGCAGCCAAGCCCCCATCCTGCCCTAGTACAGGGGGGGACTCTGCAGACAGAGCCCTCCTTGTTCACTGAGGCTGCAGCTCCTCTTGACCACATTTATCGCCCCTAAACCAACTTTCCAGCATCCTGCTGGTGGCAACGTCCATCTGCCACACTGGGAGGGGAGCTCAGGCTGCCTGGAGCCCCTGGGTGAGGGGCCCTGCTGTGGGCTGGCTCCCCAGGAGCCTGGACACCCCGGCAGACCCCAGAGCAGTGTGGAAGTCCAGCTCCCATCCGGCTAATTCAATAAGTCACAGATACCATGACTTCATAAGGCACAGAGGCTCCACAGCTATTAGGGGAATTGGGAGAGGGGGGAGGAGGAGCTGAAATGGAGAAGGGATGGAGACGGGGAGGGTGGAGAGGGGGAAGCTAAGACAAGCAGCAGAACAAAACATCCCATAAATCATGAGGAGCTGCTGAAATACCAGAACAAATGACCCCATAGCTTGGCCATTGTTCCCGAGCGAGGGCTTAAAGCGCTCCCAGTCAAGACAAAGCGCCTCGCGTTTCGTTTCAACACCGAGCCGGCCCGGCCGGGACCTGTGCTCAGCACAGCCGAGCTGGGGGGGCTGTTCAACCCTGGATCCACGGATGGGACCGGCAGGATGGGGTGGGGTGAAGCTCTAGGCAAGGCTGGCTTGGCACCAGCTGGTGCCAACACGGTACCCACAGCTCAGCCTGCTCAGAGCATCTCCCTCCTCCCAGATGCCCCTACACTTCCCAGGTTCTGGCATTTCTCTCCTTCCACGGAAAAGCTTAGGGCCTTATTTTCCCTCTCATTTTGGTTTGCTCAGGCTAAGAGTTTCTTTGGCTGGGAAGTTACAGGGCTCCAAGGCTTCTCCTCTGGAGTAAGACAGCTCAAGCAGGACTGTGAAACCTGGAGGAGCTCTGAGCCTGCTGTCTAATGGTGCTGCTCCTCTTTGCCTCCCAGAAGTTGCTGACAATCCACTTTGTGGTAGCTGCCCCTGGCAAAGGGACAACTGTCACACAGAGTCCTGGGGACAGTCCTCCACAGCCATGGACTGCTGAGATGGGAACAGCACCAGGCTCTCACTGAGCTGTGCAGTACAGCCCTCCCATGCTCTGGATTGGGAACAGTCAGATGGATCAATCAGCAGCTCAGCCCTTCCCATGGGCCCTGCAGCCCTGCCAGGACCATGGCACTTGGGTGCCAGAAGGTAAGGAGCCTACAGATGGGGACAGGTCAACTGTGCTGGTGCCTGTGTCAGCAACAGCAACCATGGGAGGAGGCTGAGCAGTGCCAGGCACCTCCACAGCATGGATTCCATGCCCAGCAATTCAGGGAGAACTTCCACACCACACGAGACCACTTAAACCCAAAGGGGAAATAGTATATGACAAAATTTTAAATAACTTTCAAGAAAACAGTTCCCTTAAGAACCTTTTGCTTTAGAACCAAACCCAAGACATGGGGCAGAGTATGGCATCAATCGCATGCAGCGTCTTTGCCAACTCGATGGTGCCAGCACATTTTCATATCCAGTGGCTCCCTGCCCTCATGTCACTTTGGTCCCATAGCAGAGGGACACACAGCCCTGGTGCTGGGACACTATGGGAAAACCACTTGGCACCTTCCATCTGAACCTGTGTGGTCTGCACTGGGGGCTGCAGGGTAGGCAGGTCCCTGTGCATCCCAGTTTTCGGCAGCAGGGAAAAGAAGAGCTGGGATTCACACTGTGCCAAGGGTCAGGCAGGAAAACAAGCTGCAGGCTGAGCCCGAGGCGGCTGCCTGCCGCCAACCACCAGACATGCTGCTGCCAGCGCGGCTTCAACACTCGTGGTGGGCAGCCAAGGAGCAGAACCGAGATAACGGGATGGGGGAAGAGAGGAATGTGCTGCATTTTTCCTGAATCACCATGGGAATAGGCTATTCTGATCATGGATTGCAGGGAGGATGTCTGGCAGGAAAATTTGAGGAACCCAAATAGAAAAAGCAGCGAGTAAGCAATGAAGAAAACAGGGAAATTAGGGTGAACAAGAGGTGAGTATGGGAAAAGGAGCGTGGGGGAAAGGTAAGAGAAGGAATGGATGGAAGAAGGAAAACCAGAATGAGAGGTAGGAAAGGAAAAGGAAGAGACAAATAGAAGCCAGGAGGACAAACCTGACAGGGCTGGAACTCCTGATGAGCAGCGGAGCTGGAGGGATGTGATAGGGAACAGAGGCTCCCAGCTATGCACACAAGAGCAAACCAGGGATCGAAGCCCTTTTATTGGATTAAGCCTCTAAGAGGGAAGATAAACATGGAGCATTTCTCAGGTAACAGGCACAGGAGGAGAGGAGGTCTCAGTTCACTCTAAGTGAGAAGAACAGGGATTGCTGAAGTTTTGGTATAGCTGTAGGACAGTCTTCATGGGAGTCACCAGCATTCACATTCCTCACCCCAACAGCAGAAGGTGGTGGGCTTCAAACCAAGAGTGCTTTGGTAGACTTAGGCTGTTTAGGTTTGGGAGCTAGATTAGCATCACAAACCAGCAGAAAGCAGAGCTTTAATAAACCAGACCCCAAATCCTTCCTTGCCTCAGTTACCAGATTTTGCCTCATTTGAAGCCTTGGTGCCCTTTGAGCCCCAGCATTCACTATCCAGCAAAAGAAGAAGAAGGGAATCAGTAAACCTGAATAAAACCAGACATGAGCAGCCCCCAACTTTCTCCCCCAAGCTTGGGAAAGCTCCCTGCAATGCTTCTCTCTGGGCACCTTCTGGCAGCAGGACACCAGCTCACGGGAGCAATGGGCTGAGGTGATCCAGCACATTCACGGGCCCAAACACTAGGGACTTTGTGACTCTGGCTTTAAAAAAAATACCCTAAAAAAAGCCTAATAATGAAGTATTTATTTCAGTAAACAACATATGAATGAAAGAAGTGTTTTCTCAATACTTCACTTTTTCCCTGCCTTCTCTCCCTTCCCCCCAGCAATTTCTTTTTTAATAAGTGGAACTAATGAGGCTTCTCTCGCTGTCGGCCGAGCTGGGGAGTAGGACCACGCTCTGCTCTCCTGGTGCAGCACAGGAACGTGTGCCATGGGAATAAAGCCTGCTTTGTGCCTGGGAGGAATGCAACTCATCAGTGTGTCCCAGCCAGTGAGCCAGGGAGATGTTACTCTGATGGACACACAGACTCTGAGACCTGTCACAGGAACATCCCTGAGCTTTCAGGTAGGCAGAACAGGACATCCAGCACCTTATTTATTGTGGCAGCAAGGAGCTGCATCTCCTGGCCCAAAGAGATGCCAGTGCTCAGGGACCCTGAGCTAAGGTGTCCCCAGGGAGTGGGAGAAGGGCTAAGGGGAGGTGAAAGAATCTATGTCCCATGTTACCTGGCCTCACAGCTCTTGATCTCCAACGTGATGGCATGTGGCAAAACAAAGGCAAAGGCAATCCCTCCTCATCCAGAGCTCATTTCTAAGCTGGTTTACAAAATCCCTCTAAAAGAGCATCATCTACTGCTGCTGTGAGTCGCTGCTGCACAAGGTGCTTTGCCAAATGCAAGACAGATGGTTTCCCCCAAGAAAATGCTACAGAGTGAGGGAAAATGTACCACAAATATCCCCTGACAGGGCTAAACTGGGATCCGGGGGCTTCAAAGAGACATTTAAAGGGAGGAAAGAGATTTGCTGACTTCTCGTGCTTCTTTGTTATGAATAAAGACAAACTCTGATTGTTTTTAATGAGCTCTCTGCTTGTTTTCCTATTTGCTACATTACAAATTCACATATTTGTCTATTTGTGAGATTGAGAGTAATTGCAGACCAGCTTTCCTGATGACATCGTCTCAGCAAAGGGAAGAAAGTTGTGTAAGGGGAGAAGAAAGCAATCTGTCCCCAAATATCCTGAATTCTTTGTCTGGCTCATTAATACCTGGTGAGCTTTGATGCCTAACAAACCTCACAGATAGAGGAAGCCTTTGAGGAGTGTTCCACAACCTCACACTGAAGTGTTAGAACATACAATAAATGCCAGAAAGACCTCCAAAAAAAGCAGGGAAAATGAAAACCAAACTCGACATTCTTGCAATTTCTAAGCATTTCTTTCTTTCTTTTTTTTTTTTTTTTTTTGGTTAAAAAGTTTTCCCCTCCTTTATCCATCTAAGGAAGCAGAAAGCAATGCAATTTCCAGCTCTTTTAAATAATCCTAGCAGGTCACCTCTAACAGGGTTGGCTGTGATCTGCTTCCAAAGCTGTTGCATCAGAGCTCAGAAACCCAGGATAAATGACTCCCTGCTCAAGCAGGGACTGCAGTTTGAGACCTGTGCTCATACAAGGGGCCCTACAGCAGCATCAGGGAAGGAGGGAGCACTGCAACCCTCAGAAATGGGCAAACTGGGTTGTCCCAGAGGGTGGCTCAGGCTGGAGCAGCCCCATACCCTCACACCCCTCACCCAGGCATGGTGGCAGTGAGGAGCCGCTGAAGGTTTTTATGCCACCACAGCTCCTGGTGCCCCCACAGTGGCTGTGGCCATCCTGCCATGTCTCCTCACTCTGGTTTATCCATCAGAGGTGCATCAGGCAGTGAGGGGACACATCCTTCAGCAGCTCCCATTCCTTAAACATCCTTATTCCTGCTTCTCGCACAGAGTGGCAAGGGAAAGGGAAAGGGAAAGGGAAAGGGAAAGGGAAAGGGAAAGGGAAAGGGAAAGGGAAAGGGAAAGGGAAAGGGAAAGGGAAAGGGAAAGGGAAAGGGAAAGGGAAAGGGAAAGGGAAAGGGAAAGGGAAAGGGAAAGGGAAAGGGAAAGGGAAAGGGATGAGCAGCCAGTGGTGGGGACTGCCAGAGGCTGTGTGCTCGTAGGCCCCAGCCCAGCAGACATACATTCCCATTGCCCACATGAGCCCTGAAAGACCCTCATGGCTCAATTTGTGGGCTCTCCTTCAGCCCCTCATAGGAAGGAGCCCTGGGGCTCCCTGCTGCTCCCTGCACTGGGGCAAGGGAAGTGTTTTGGCTTGATACCTTTGGGGAGCCTCTGCAGCAGATGGAGTGGTTTGAAGGGGTGTTGTCCCATGGGACATTGCTTGGACAGTGACAGAGTGGCAGCAGTGGGGAGAGGGGACAGGAGAGGGACTGGAGAGGCAGAAGCTCATTCTCCCAGCCCTGTCCTGCAGCTCTTACCATTCAATGCTCAGAGACCTGGGCCGGAAGGCAGACAGCTCGGCCGAGGCATACTCAGCTTTCCTTCTCTTCTCCTGCTTCTGCTTAACTGACAAGCGGTGGGCAAACCTAGCGAGGCTGCTTTCAGACCTGGGAAGGGGAGAGGAAAGGTGTTAATGTCACTGAAGCACCCAGCTCCCAGGGCAGGCCCACGGCACAAGGCCAGGAGATGCTCAGCTCTGGAAGGAAGGAGCTCCCGGAGGGTCAGTGGCACCAGGGTGGTGTGGCACCAGCCTCAGTGGGGAAGCAGAGGAGCAGCAGGTTTAGCATTGCTTCAACAGACCAGGACCAGCATGGGTCCATGGCATGATGCTAGCCAAACTGAAGCTGCAGCCTGGGAGGCTGAGAGAGCACCAGGTCCTGTTTCCTCTGCAGTGAAATCAGCTCCCTAGACCATATATTGCTGCTCAAACTCCAACCGGTGATGGGCAATGCTGGAGAAAGAGCCAGGGAAGCATTGTGGAGAGAATCAAAGCAGACAACTGCTGTGGCCACAAACTCCTTCTGAGAAACCCAAGATCCCCTGTGGCCTCTCAGCTGGGGCTCCCAAACACCAGGATGGCTTCCCTGAGGCGGGTTGACATGGAAATCAGCCCACGTTGGAGAGGTTTTGGAGGAAAAATGTGTGGGAGCAAATGGGTTCAAACTGCAAGACCCATCCATGATGACAAAGCCCTTTCCCACCGGGTGGGATGCTCCAGCATTGCTCCCAGTCCATGAAACCTGGGAACACAGCATCCACAGGCTCTGGGAACATGCTGCACATCCCCCTTCGCTCCAGCTCTCTCCAGCGGAGAGATGCTGTCCTGAGGCACACACATCTGCACTGTCTCCAAGCCCAGTGAGACACAGAGAGCTGGCACTGAGATGGCTCAGGAGGTGCCTGCCCTGCAGAGAACTGCAGCTCTCTGCAGCACAGAGACCCCAGTGCCTGCTGTGCCAAGGGCTGGCACTCCCAGCTTGGAGCCGAACACGGCACCACAACCCATCCCTTCTGCCAGGATGGGAGCAAGGGAGGAGCAGTATGGGGAGAGGAGACACCCTGACTTGGGCACACAATCAGGCTGGTGGCACAGGGGCTGTCTGCCAGCCCTGTCACGCACGTCTGCACAGCCACTGCCTCTCCTCCTCCTTTGGTCCTGTGCCAGCACAACCTGCTCCTACTGCTCAGCCAGCCCAGGGCTGGGCAGGTAAGGGGACAGGAGTGATTTTACAGTGGTGCCAGGGGATGAGGGACAGAGCTGGGGGGAGGTACTTTGAACCTACACACATTGTTAAACCCAACTCTCCTCTCCTTTCCAGCCCTCTCCTCTCCAGTCCTGACCAGCTTCAACCAAACAAAACACCTCCAAAGGAAGAAAGAGAAGGTATTTCTCAGAACTGAAAGCTCCCTGCCTTTCCTCTCAATAATTAAGCCAACCCCGACCTGCTAACAGCTTTTTTCCCCGATACATTTTAAACACAGACATCTTCAATTCATTAACTCTGGTTATTGATTTATTTTCCAGCTTATGAATTGCTGTTGCTGGGGACGGGGTGGAGACAGCTTTCTGGAGAGGGCTCTTGTCTCTCCAATCACTGCCGGCAAAGAGCCGCTCAGACCTTCCAGGGTCATTCTTTACATTCTTGAGAAGAAATCCTACTTTGATGTAAAGGATGAGGTTTGCCTTAAAAGAAACCCAACAAGAAACCCAAACCTCAGCTTTCCCCTGCTCACAGCCAGAGGAAGAGGCAATGAAGAGGAATGATCCAGGCACCCATTGAGCAGAGCCCAGCACCACCACCATCCCCATCACCTCGCTCTGCTCTGATCTGGTGTCTAAGCTTGTCTGTAGTGGATAAGATCCCCATTTAGGGAGGGGGGAGGGGTGGGCACAGACCACTGATGCTCTGCAGCAGCTCCTGGTGTGGTGTGGACCACGGGGTGAGCAGGGCTGATGGGTAGGAATGGGTACTGCTGGTTTCCTCTAACATTTGCTCAGCAGCATTTGACTGTTCCTGCCCACTTCCCACCTCCCTAGGAGAGGCTCCTGCCACCTAAAAGGGATGAGAGCTCCAGTCAGATGGGGGTGTTCATCTACTGAGATTTGGGGACTGCCTGGAGAATGCTGCCCTGTATGCCTCATCCCCACCACACTCCCTGCCTCATTACAGCCACCCCTCCCAAACTGGTCCCCAGCAAGGACAAGGGGCTGGGACATCCCATACCATCTGCACAGACACAAGAAGCAGCAGTCCCTGCAACAAACAAGTGCCACTGTGGTGCTGGCATGTGCCTCTTGCAATGACCACCACTGGGACAATTACACACCCAGGAAGTTTACCTGGATGCATGCACCTGCCCAAGCAGGGAAGGAGCACCCACTGCATCCTTTGAGTTGGATAGAGCCAATAGAATCTGCCAAGAAGAGCTGGTGGAGGAAAACAGGGCAATGTGTCACATGTCAACAGGGCTGTGGATGAAGGAGACTTAATCCCTGGGGCAGGGTGTGCTGGTGGGGCTGGAGAAGCCACCTGGGTGCTCAGGAACATGTGGCCTCTCTAGTCATGGCGCTGAGGGGAAGGTGCAGGGACAAAGGTGATGTATGCTCTGCAGCCCAGGGCAGGTGCTGCCTAGATCTGGCTAATGCAGGGCAGATAAGCAAGGCCACCTATGAGCCAGAAGCTGACCAAGAATCTTGAGTGCTGCTTTCACCTCCTATACCAGCCTTCCAGCCTGTGGCCACCCAGCCAGTTCAGCCACCTCCTCCAGCTGCTCACAGCCGGGTAAAAGGAGACGGCTGAGATGGCTCTGACAGGCCAGCACCTCTCCCTTGAGAGCTGTCAGCAACTCATCCAGCCATGAACCAGCCTCCTCTCACCTCTGCCAGACCCAAAAGCTCAACAGAAGCATCACTAATTAGAAGCCAGGAGCACATTACAGATCATCTGGTTATTTATACAGAGCTGCTTTACATAAACTGTGCTGCAAAAGGGGGAATGAATCATACCTGCTCTGCCATGGCTGCACGCTGGCAAGCACAGCCGACCCAGCACCCTGCTCTGCCCCACTCCCCTTGCCCCACTGAGACCCTGCTTGTGGGTCAGCAGCCCTGAGCTCCTGTTTTGGGGCTACTCCAGTCCCCTGAGGTCGGGGTGCTTCCAGGGTAAGGATGCTCCCAGGGTCTGGATGCTCCTGCAGCCACACTGGACATTGTGCCTAGGTCTGGGCTCTGCAGGTGGCAGTGGCAGTGAGCCTTGAACATGGGGAAAGGGATGCTGTCAAGACCACATTTTTGCTTCCCAAGTGCTTTCCAAACACTAATACATGCCCCTGTCCCTTTAGAAAAATCAGCATTAGGGATTTTAAGGTAGAAGTAGGGAAACTGAGTCATGGAGAGGCTGTGCATGTAAGACAGGCTCCCTATAGTTGTCAGCATCTGTCCTCTCGTGCACTTCACTGATGGGCAAGATTTCTGTGCCTCCCCCCATCAGTACCACACACTCAGCACCACAAGTGCTGGTTTGGGGAACAGGCAGCTCCAGGGAGCCACTACCACCCTGAAGCATCTTCATCCTAGCCACGGGATGGGGACAAGGCCAGCACCACTCCCCCAGCCCTGCCACTGCATGACAGTGCTCCTGGTCCAGCCGGGCAGGATTTGGGCTCACCTGCCCACCCCTCCATCCGCAGCAGCATCTCTGCAGCAGCTCAGCATCAGCACTCTCAGGGCTTGGCAGACGCAGCTGGCAACTGCCAAGGCTCCCCAGCAGTCCCTGCACACCAAGGGGACACGCGGGAAAAGCCATCAATTGGAACATCAACCGCAGCATTGGGAAGAATTGTCTCCTGACAACCAGAGAAGGTTGTTCAGCTACTGTGCTGTATCATAAATCACACCTCTATGACTTGCCATCTGTCAGCCAGATTACACATGTTCAGAGTCCCATGTCAGCATTTAAGTCAGAACACCGCATCTTCTTCCCAGAAATAATTATCAATGCTAAAAGCTCTTGCAGCAATACCCATTCTCAACCCTTCCTTACACAGCCCTGGGCAGAACAGAGCTGGCATTCCCAGAAGGCAGGACCACCACTGCGGCACAGGGATGCAGAGCCTGAATGTGACATGGCCCCCTAAACCCACTGCTTCAGGTAACTGGTGGGAGGGCAGGGTCTGGCATGGCAAACCCCTCTGTGCTGGGTTCTGCATCAGCCACAGCACCCAGAGCCCTGCACAGAGCAGGCAGGGGCAGCTGGAGGCAGAGGCTGCTGCTGAAGGGAGAAGGGGACAGTGCTGTCCCCAACTTGGTGTGCCCAACCAGGACAAGTGGAGGGTGCCCAGAGCAGCACTCAGATCCCCAGCCCAGTCAAGGGGGATGAGTCCAGCTCAGTGCAGGGCCCATCTCCCACTGCCCCACACACCATGTGACACCAGCCTGTGCCCATCCCTTGACCCCACATATTTTCTGGGGGTCCAACCTCAGCATGGGTGACTGCTGAGGCCCCTGGCCCACTGAGGCAGTGGGAGCACAGACAGAGTGTGGACACAGCAGGCTGGCACCAGTCCCCATTCTGGGTCAGACAGCTTGCTGAGCCAGCACAGGACACAGCACCCTAGCCCAGAAATCCCTCAACTGCCCTTCGAGATACGGACAAGGGTCTGAATCACCATCCTCCACCCAATCGCTGGCTGGACAGGCAGATGAGCAGTGACATTTCCCAAAGCTCAGCACAGAGACACACAGGGACTGGATTCATCCCTCTGGCTTCACCCACCGTGCACAGGCACGAATCCGGCCAGGGGTTCACAATGGCTCCCCCACACCACAAATGCAAAGTGATGACAAGCAAAATCCTGGTCCCCTCAGCTCTGCTTCCCTCCCTCCCTCGTGGTGGCCCTGGAGGAACATTGTGGGCTGATCTGCTAAAAGCCTTTCAGCAGTTTGCAGCCGTTGGAGTGAGTGTGTGCCCACAGAAGCTCAGTTGCCAATGTGTCACCTCACCCACCACTGGCATAGCAAGACCTGTCTATGTTGTGGCTGGAGCTGCAGGGCAGACCACGGTCCATGCAGGCACTGTGCCATGGGTGCAGGATGACAGAGGTCACAAGAGTACCAGCGTGGACACCAGCATGGACCAGCAGCCAGTGGAGCAGAGGTGTTGCCTCTGCCCAGCCAAAGCCCTCACGAGCCATCCATCCCACAGAGACAGAGATACCACATCCAGGCAGGAATAGCTCCCACTTGTTGCACTCCTTAGCCCAAGACTCAGGGAGCCAGCACGTGCCTATCTGTGACTCTGAACTAACCCAGCTCCAGGCAGGCAGATCTCAGCCTCTTCCATCAGCACAGGCAACAGTCCCG
>NW_008681863.1:98850-120572 GCF_000695815.1 Acanthisitta chloris | reverse complement strand
AGCAGTGTTTCAGCTGGTCCTCCCTCCTTTGGGAGCAGCCACTGCACAACCAGCTTTGAGCTGGGTTTATCCCTGGCTGCAGCCGGCCTTGGGAAGGTGGCTGTGCCCAGGGGTGAGCAGGGCTGGGAATGACCCCAGCTCTGCACTCCCCACAACTGGAAGAATGGGATTTCAGAGTCTGATTTGCACAAGTACAGGTAGAATTGAATAGAGGAAAAATAATCAAAGCTGGAGAGGTGCTTTCCAAGCAGGCAGCAGCTTTTTGGGAGAGAGAGGGTATGGAAAGGGGAGACGCATGGACACAAACATGCAGTCAGGCTCTGGGCAAGCGTTGACCGTGAGCATCACTCCGGCAAACCCTGCTCACCCGCAGCACTTCCCACTGGCCACGGTTCCAGCCAGGAGTTTGGTCCCAAAGCAGCAGCTGGGGACAGGACCCCCAGTGAGCCATGCACAGCTGTGCTGTGCCAGGGACAGATGCCCGGGAGCCACACGAGCGACCGATGCTCACTCACCTGCACAGTCTCTGCTCCCTTCCCTCCCGGCTCTGCCGATCACCCACTGCCGGAGCAGCAGCTCATCCAAGTGTGGCTCTTCAGGAGAGTCCCTGTCCCCTCTACACACATTCCTATCCCATCCAGGGTCCTCTGCTCCCACCCGTGTTGCCTGAGCACCTCAGCCAACACCTCCGCTTCCCTTACCCATCACCTCAGGTTTCTCGTTTGCTCTGTGCTTGGCTCTTTTTTTTCTTTTCTTTTTTTTTTTTTTCCTCCCAATCTTGTTTCTATAGAAACGAGATTAGCAGAGGGGGAAATAAAACAGCCCCATGTGACTCAGATTCCGACACTGAAGAATCTCCTGGTCGCGCTCGCCGCGGCTTTACATAACCACGAGTCTGTGTGGGCTCAGACAGGGGGACTGGGTTTGGACAGGGGGATTGGGCTCAGACACAAGAGCCTGGCTCAGTCAAAGCAGACAGGGCTTAGCCAAAGGGGACCAGGCTCAGATGAGAGGCAACAGGCTCAGGTGAGGAGGACCAGGCTCAGCTGCAGAGAGACCACCAGTCAGAAGGCAGCAGTGCCTCACCTCTTCAGGTTTTGGGCATGCTATGACACTCCTGATGCAAGACCATGTCATCAAACCCCACTGGCATCCCCAGAAGACACTGTGAGACCCTGTCACCCTGCACAGCCTTGCTTGGCTACTTGTTTCCACTGAAAAGGAGAGAAAGCAGAGGTAGGGATGCTGAAATCTGCCCTGAGTCCCACCAAAACCTCTGGGATCCCCAGCTGAGTTTTGCAGGAGGAAGTCCCAAGCACACTGCCAGGCTGTCCTGCTCCTGTCTTCACAACTCAGGAAAGTGGTTTTAGCCAGCAGACTGATCTCCTTGGGCTCATGGGTGACCATGCTGGGAATCTGGTGAGCTGCAGACAGCCACATACTCCACTCTCCTCATGTTCCTCCTCCTCAGTCTCCCAAATCCATGAGCAGTGTCTGTGGCTGGAGCACACAAGCCATGGACTGAGGTCTTCCACCACTGTTTTGGTGACAGGCTCAGGACATCACCCATAGGGATTTCCCAAGCCCAAATGGATGCTGTACACCTTAGCTCCAGGTTGGATGGTGCTTGGAGCAACCTGGTCCAGTGGAAGGTGTCCCTGCCCATTGCAGAGGGGTGGAACAACATGAGCTTTAGAGTCCCTTCCAACCTGAACCATTCTGTGATTTCTATGATCCTATGAAATGGGAAGTTGGGGTGATCTGCCAGAACACAGCAGTGAGGTGCTTTCCCCAGGGAGCAGCACAGGAGCTTGGCTGGGCTTGCAGGGCAACAGAGACAATTCCATGAAGTTTGGCTCCTCACCCAAAGGGCAGGGCATTGGCTCATCCAGTTTCTTGAAGTCCCTGGGTTTCCTTTGGGACTTCAGTGTCCCACTTCTCAGGCTGACTCAGCCATGATTAGCTTGTAAGACCTGATGCCATTACAGCCCCAGGCCTGACTGCAGGCTATGACATTAGGAACCCTCTCCCCTGCTGGGCACACTGGTGTTGAACAGGGGCTCATTTACCACCCTGACGAGCTCAGGACAGATCAGACAGCACAACAGAGCAGCTGCAGGCAGCCACAATTTGAGCAAGTGATTAATTGGGGCATATCCACCCAACCAAACTTTTCCATGAGTTTTCTGACTGGGCTGGGGAGCTGCTGATGTGCCAAGGCTGGACGACACCGCAGAGAAGGAGCCAAAGGCTTGTGCAGTGCTGAGGGGTGAGCTCTGTGAGGGTGCTGGCTCACACACCCACCAAGGACACAGCTACACAAGCCAAACCACCCAGTCTGGTGGGACCCAGCAAAGCTCATGATGCCTGTTCTGACCCAACAAAATGGCTATCCAAAGAGAGGACAGCTGGGCAGCTGGCTGAGGTTTGCTGAGGCCAGGAAGAGGTTTTTTTTTGGAAAGAGTTGCAGGAGTTGCTTGAGAGGGTGAAGAAAGAAGGTAGAGGTCTTGTCAAGAAGGAACAAGGAGAGATGTCTGAAAGCCCTGGGACACGATGCTGCAGCTCTAGACAAGTTGATCCTGAGACCGTGAATCATTCCTCCCTGTGCCACAGCACACCTCAACATGAGCTGCCTCTTTGATTACCGTAAAGCTGTAAAGAAGAGATGGTTCAGAGCTGCAGCCTCCCAATACTCACAGTCCAGGGCAGCCCCATGTTGCTGCCCAACATGCCTGGCCAGTCATGGTCACTGGGGGCTCAGTGAAGGGACTTTGTAACAGCAAATCTCTCAGTGGTCACTGACATTTGCCAGATATTGGAGGGCATAATCAGTGCTCAAAGATTGTCAGTGCGCACTGCTGTGCCAAGTCTGGCTTTTCACAATCTGGGCAGATGCAGGCACCAGGACTGATGCTGGGTTGACCTCCTTGGGAAGGATCAAGCTGGACTCTGCAGGACCTGGCTCTGCAGAGAGGAGCCAGGCAGGATCCTCTATTTAAAGCGTGATAACAGGGTCACAAAAACTTCCACCAGCAAAAGCACTTGGATGCCTTCAGCTAATTATAGCTGGCATTATCAGGCTGCATTACAATTAGTAAGTCAGTGGCCAGTCTCTATTTCTGGTCTGCAACACAAGGCGGGTCGGTATTCCCAAGGATGAAGGAGAAGGGAAGCAGGGGGAGAAGGACGGAGATACCTCATGGTGCATTTAAATAGGCAGCACAGCTGCTTCCGAGTGCTGTGGAAAGGCAGGTTTATTTGGAGGGTGTTTATATGGAAGGCCAAGGAGAGAAACACAACCCATCCCTTCAGTGCAGCCTCCATCAGCCATCCAGGGGCAGCTCGTGACCCTGTGCCCACTTGCTCTCAGCCTGACAGCAAGGGCTGTCCGTACCCTTCAGGTGTGCTCTGCAGTCCCACCAGACCTACCAGGTCCTGGGCCTCAGAGCAGAACCCCAGCCTGACTTTTCATAGAATTGTTAAGGTTGGAAAAGCTCTCTAAGATCACCAAGTCCAACTGTTCCCACAGCATTGCCAAGGCCACCACTAACCATGTCCTCAAGTGCCACATCTATAGAACTTCCAAGTCCCTCCAGAGATGGTGACTCCACCACTGCCCTGAGCAGCCCATGCCAATGCCTGAACACCCTTCAAGCGAAGAAATTTTCCCTATTATCCAACCTAATCTTTTCTGAGCTACTTAGAGGTCAGATTAAAGCAGCATCCAGGAAGGAACCCAACCACATGTCCTACTTGCATTCCATCAAGCCTATTCTCATTGGCCTGTCCAGTGTTCAGCACCAGGCCAGTCACTTCAGGACAGAGGAGGCAGATGAAAGCAGCAAGAATCCCTGGAAATGGATGGCATTTTCCGAACTACTTTCCTGTTTTCTTTGAAAACCAGAGTTTTGTCAAACTTACAGCATTTGACGCAAAGAACGTGATGCTAATCCAAGCAGAAGGAACCATCTGATGAGCCCCAAATTAAAATGTTCCTTTGTTTTGGCTTTCAAACACTGTATTTTAATACTAATACACACTCTGAATGGAAGGCAAATTTGCATGTCCTTCCCCTAAAAATTATCTGCCAAAACAATTATTTTATTCATTTGCATTTTGACAATAACAACTGTCCCCGCTCTGACCAACAGCTGTCTGTGCTGTGACAGACATGCTGGGCACGTGTGCCACAGCCTGGTGAGTCACACTGCAGCCCCAGCATGCCCACGCCACGGTGAAGGAGGACTGGACCTGCTCTGCTGTTCAGCCTGGAGAAGAGAAGGCTCTTGAAGAGACCTTGGAGCCCCTTCCTTCCTGTGCCTAAAGGGGCTCCAAGAGAGCTGCAGAGGGACTTTGGACAAGGGAGAATGGCTTCAAACTGAGAGAGGGCAGGGATAGGTGGGATATTGGGAAGAAATTCTTCCCTGTGAGGGTGCTGAGGCACTGGAACAGGTTGCCCAGAGAAGCTGTGGTTGCTCCATCCCTGGAAGTGTTCAAGGCCAGCTTGGACAGGGCTTGGAGCAACCTGGGCTAGTGGAAGGTGTCCCTGCCCATGGCAGGCAGGGTGCAACTTCCAACCCAAGGTGCCATCTGACCCAAACCATTAAATGATCCTATGATTCTCTGTAAGCAAAGATCTCTTTCTGATTCCCAACCATAGACCAGATCATTGACAAGCACCACCTCATGACTAGTATGTGACAACATGTTTCACCCTCAAAGTTAGCATAATCTGCTTTAAAACCACAAACTCAGCCATATACAGACAAAAAATAAATAAAATCTACAAAATAAAATGGGCAGAAGAAATATTTTCATTGGTCACCATCTCCATCATTTCAGTATTTTTCAGAATTGTATCATTTCCCTTTATGATTGTTCTTAGTGAAGTTATCTATTGCTTCTTCTTGAGCAGCAGGACAGAGAGCTTGGGCTCTTCCAACATGTATGTATGAGTGTGATTGACTGTACATGTGCCAAGACAGAGGAACATGCAGACTTGCTCCCATCTTGCCAGGGTCCAGGAGATATGCATACAGCCCTGGTAGCCAGTTTTCAAAATTCTCTCACTAGAAATTACAGCTTTTATCCTAATTTAAAAAATAAAGAAGGAAAAAAAAGAGAAAAGGACAAAATCCAACAAATCTCTTTCCTTGTGTTACAATCATCAGGGATGGGTGAGAAGGTCCCAGGAGAGGCTCAATCCTCCTATGAGCTTTATCATCCTCTCACTCTGACTGAGCCCACACATGGTGAGGTACCACCACGCTGTCCTGGCATCCCTGCCATGCCATCCCATTCTACCCCAGCAGCTGTGACTTCAGCCCAATCCCCCTTTGTGGGGGACAAGCCACCCCAGGGGATGTGCTGTTGTTTAGTCTGAGCACTGGTGCTGGAAGACAGCTCTTGTTTTCCATGGCCCCATGTCCCATGCTGTGCACAGGAATGGAAAAGCTTGTTATTCTGGGCTGCTGGTCGGCCAGGCTTTTCCAAGAGCAGGAGAGAGTGATGTGGTTAACACGAGCTGGCCACAGAGCCTCCTTGGTGTTTCTTTCTGGCTGGTATTTGCCTGCTCCAGAGGACCACACCGCTTGCCACCATCACCCACCGGCGAGACAGGCAGGTGACAGGAACCAGGTGTGTAGTGCACAACAATGTGCTTGTGCATCCAGGTGTGCTTCCACAGGGGCTAGAGGGAGGGGGAAGGATGGGAGAAGGGCAGCAGGGAATGAGCTCAGACCCTGGAGGCACCAGAACAACTGCTCTGAAATGAACCACAGCAGCATCCTGCCAGGCAAGCTTGGGGAGCCGAGCAAGGCCAGGATGTGTCCCATTGAGTGATGGAACACTGGAACAGGCTGCCCAGAGGGGTTGGGGACTCTCCTTCTCCAGCTATATTAAAACCAAACCTGGACATGATCCTGCGCAACCTGCTGCAGGTAAGCCTGCTTTAGCAGCAAGTTGGATGAGAGGATCTCCAGAGGTCTCTTCCAACCCTAACCACTCCATGATCTTGTGCCACACACAGCCTGACCATGCCTCTGCTGCCTCCTGCAAGAGCCAGGTGGTTGAGGGTGCTGGTGGTCCCTCAAGAGCCCCCAGCACCTCTGTGTTTCACTCACAAAGCTCCTCAAACTGGTAAAATAGCACCTATAGAAGAAATGCCTATTAAACTCCAACCTATGGAGGATCCTGGGCTTTTTTTAAGCAACCAAATGGAAAAGAGGAAAGCAAAATACCACAAGCCTGACTGTAACACTGGTGTTCATCAGCACTAAATGGGAAAAACTCTTAAAAATATTTTTATGGTCAGAAGAACAACGGTATAAAATGCCACAGAGTTACCACAGCCCTGTTCTGCCCTTTGTGGTTCCTCTTCTACAGAGAGTAAGTGCTTATTAGTGCAAACTGGGTCCAAGGCAGGGAGCTCCCTCCAGTCCCAGCACCATCCTCCTGGTCCCAGGATGAGCAGCAGGAAGATATGCAGCTGTAGGGGCACCTGTGGGACTTGTGCACAGCAGGGCCAGGGGCAGATCTGTGCTGAGAGCTGGTAGATGGGAACCCTCCAGGCTGCAGTTACAACCACATTGCTCCACGCTAAAGGAAAATGTCCCTCTCTGGTTTTCCCTTAGGACTTGTGAGCACGTCAGGAATTAAAACTCATCCCTCTAGATTCTCTTGCACTGGGGCAGAAATCTGCATCTTTTTCTCTTCCCTGCATCCCAGTTCCTCCCAGTTCAGTGAAAACCACTCACCACCCTGCCCAAGGCACTTCAATGCGCACAAGGACACAGGACACTGCCCTGGAAATAATGGGGACCAGGAGAATGAGAAACACATCCCTTCAGGCAAACCATGGTTCAGCCAAACTTCCTTCCAGTCCAAAATTCCCCTTGAAAAGGAATGATGGGGATTTACAAAGGTCCCTCTTGCAAGAAAGGGAAAAATGCAGGAGAGAAAAGCCCTTGGCATGCCTCCCCTGCCGCCGGCTCCGGCCCCCACGGCTGCCCCACGGCAGGGAAGCGCCACGGAGGGTTGAGGGGCTTGAAGGGGTTTGTGACTCTGCTTGCAAAGCATGAAACCCCAAAAGTTTATGGGAAACCACTGTCTTCGGGATGTCTGCATATCTTCAGGCATCCTGGGAGCTGTAGTTCAAAGAAACCAAGAAAAAGCAAGCAGCCGATAATGGTGGTTTCTGGATGGAGGTTGTGTGACTATTGGCTCCCACATGAAAGCCTGAATTTCTGGGATGCTGAGTCCATTTCTGCAGCCAAGTGAGAGGAGAGCTCCTCGGCGCCTGGGGCACAAGGGACTCCAGCAACACAGCAAGGGGGAGCGAGAGGCACTCAGCACCCCTGGGGAAGAGCAACCCAAAAGGCAAGCATTGATGCCTGGGATGCATTGCAGCAGGAGCCAAGCCAAAGCCATTTCCAAGGCTGGGAACCTGGCTATGATCTGTCAGAGATGTGGTCCCTGGTGGGTGGACCATGGGACTGAGCATGGGCATGGAGTCTTCCTCCTGGTCAGGCTGTGAGAGGGCCCACCCAATGGCTTTCATTTGGTACTGTGAAAATCAAAGGACACCAGCCTGGGCTGCATGTCCTCACCTGTGAATCTCTGTGCCTCAGTTTACTCATTAACTCTTATTATCCACCTATCCCCAAGGGATACGGCGATTGGTCTGTGATGTTTGAACAGCCATGGAGAGCTGAGCTCCTCAGAAGTCAGCTGTCCACACTGCACCATGCCCAGCAGCATTAAATCACCATCAGGCCCATTTCCTCAGACCCCACCAAGGACAGCCGTGCCAGCCAGGCCAGTGAAAAGCACTTTATTCTAACACAAGAGACTCTTCATGCAAGAGAGTCACATCCCAGCAGGAGAACTAGCAGCACTTGATGTTCTCCAGATGATGCACTGCCTATCACCAGCACTCCCACACCTAAAATGCCCTGGGCTGCAGGGGCAGTGGCGAGGGGACAGAGCTGTGAGAGGCTGTGTGTCATCCTGGCCTGAGCCTGGAGTGATGCAGGAGATGAGACACTTTCATTTCCAGCCAAGGAATCCTGCAGCAAAGACCACAGCCACTGAGCAAAGCCAGCACTAGAGACATGAGCCATAGCACATGACCTCACTGCCTGCTTTTCATCGTGGACTTGGGCTTCACAGGTCAGACCACAAGACTGCCCACCGGCTGTGCCAGGCCCTCTCTGACACTAGACAACATCTGCCCATCAATGCAAGCACAACATAGAATCATGGTGACAAACCCATGATCTAAGACTGCACTAGCTGACTTATAAGCCCAGTGTGGTGTGCTGGGAGCCTGAAGTCCTCAAAAGTGGTTTCAGACACTTGGAAAGCAAACAGCCAGCAATGAAACATAAACCACAGGAGAGTCTGTCCTTGGACAAAACCTGTAGCCCAGAACCAAGTAGAGGTGAGCTATTCATGCTGGCAGTAGCAGCATGGATGCTTTCCAGGCGTCTCTACCCCCTCCAGCATGGAATACATTGCAATTTGTTGCCAAAAATGCACCTCTGTGCAGAGCAAATGCTGCCTGTGGATTGGGGACACCATGGGAGACAGGTCCCCCAGGACACAGCATCATTCACACCTCACTGCCACTCCATCTAGGCTGTCACGGAGTGAGGGTTTTCAGCTCCTCAGCTTTGTGGTGTGACCAGACAGCAGGTTGAGTTGTTGAGCAGACTTGAGTTTCTGGAGGCTCTGCAGAAAGACACCTCCCTTTTGCAGACCTGAACCCTCTTCTCTGGAGAACAGCAGCTGGAATGTGTTCTGCGCCAGCTGTGCCTTTCACAGGCAGTGGAAAATGTACCCTGAAATGGTCAAGGCCACAATGAGAAAGATGGGAGACCTTGTCTCCAAGATTTAGGACATCATGCTGGTGCCTCTTACTTCCTTTTCCTTGACTGACAAACTCATACAGCAATCCTGATCTACCCTGGGGTGCAATGCCAGCACTTGCTCCTCCTCTCCCAAGGCAGGAGGTTTGGACCATGGTCTTGCAACAGCTGTCCCTGCCCACCTCAAACCTCAGTTAGGAGTCCTTGGTCTGTTCTTTAGTACTGATAAAACCCAGCTGAGGAAGATGGTGGGGGATTCAGGAACAGAGCAGATGCTCAGAAACCAGAACTGCCACCCAACCAACCCCAGCCAAAACACAACACATGCCTCCAACACCAACCTCTCACACCTTAGGTCATCTCCTGCACCACTCAACCCTGTTAGAGGGTTTTCACTGCACCACGAGACTCAACAATGGGCATCTCCAAAGCAGAACCTTAGGGAGGGAAGGGAGGAACAGGAGGCTGCTCTTACAGCCCATTCCTGAAAGGAAAACAACCATCTGGGTTCAGAGCACCTCTCAGCAGCTTGGAGGAACACACACACTGCCACAGTTTGAGACAGGTTGGCTCAGTGCTCCCCAACATGTACTGTGGGCCTTCTGCAGTCATTTCCCTTTGAATTAATGCTGCCTTTCAGATCTGATTGACAATGCTGACGTCTGTCTATTATACCAGGAGTCGTCTCCAAAGCCTCTGGCTTTTTTTCCAAATGCGCCAAAGCAGCAAAGGGTTATTAACCAGGGAGACAGCAAGGACAGGGAGGGAATGTGCTGTTCTTTGTCAGGAACTGTGCTAATGAACATTAAAAAATTAAAGATCAGAAAAACCTCAATGACAACTTCAACCTTAGAAAAGCTGCAGTCAGATCCCATGCAAAACAGCCAAGAGAGGAGAATGTCCACTGTGGTCCCTGGGACCACGCTC
This sequence comes from Acanthisitta chloris, assembly GCF_000695815.1. NCBI lineage: Eukaryota > Metazoa > Chordata > Aves > Passeriformes > Acanthisittidae > Acanthisitta > Acanthisitta chloris. The sequence goes on along the minus strand of NW_008681863.1, from coordinate 110,778 downwards.
CAAACTGCTCACTTTCAGAACCTGGTCAGTCCATTAAAGCAGAATGACATTAGGCTCATCACAGAGGTACCCTGAGACCCTCTGCTAACTCTGGCCATGATTTCAGTCAACCACCACCCGATCCTGATGAAAAGTAGTTAGGTGATAGCTGATCAATGGCTTTGCAAGACACCAAGAGCACCACTACAGGCACAGATCCCTGTCCTCTCCTTCAGCATCCCTCAACATACTCCTTGGGGATGTGTGGCCCATGTGTCCTCTCTCCTTACTCCTCCTTGCAGCTGGTTAATCCATGGAGAGGAAGAGGAGCTGCCACACCATGATGCTTGTGGCCTTGCAAGTGGCTTTCAGGTTTGCTTGAATGCTTGAGTGATTTTCAAGCGTCAGCTCCCCTGGCTGCTGCAAGGACTCCACTTTTACAGGACCAAGTCCAGCCAAACACTTCAGCATGTGCTCATTCCCCAGGTAAGAGCAGCCCATGGAAATCAGCTTCAGAAAAACACACTTCCCTGGATCAGGGCCATGGTGATGGAGCTGCCACCACCAAAGCCCAACTTGAATGGGACCTCCCAGTGCTGCTCCCCAGGAAAAACAGCAAACCTATACTGAGTATCAACCTGTATTTTAGGTGTTTAAAAATAAGCAAAACTCGCCCTCCTCTACAAAATAACAAAAATCCTGGAAAAAACAGAGCACAAACTGTACCTTCACACATCCCCCACTGAGCGCCAGGGTGAGCAGAAGGAGGCTGAGTCCAAAGAAAGTCACATTTTCTAAGCAACACATTGGCACAGCCCTGGAGCTGGTGGTGACAGGTAAATCCCGGGCTCTCAGCGCTGCGCTGGGCTCAGCAGGAGACCCCTGTGGGATGGATGCTCTAAATTAGGAATGAAAACATTGGCCCCCTGCTTGGCAGCAGGGCATGCTCAAAGTGAGCCCTTGTCTGGGACAGCCAGCGGGCGAAGCGAGGCGACGATGACAGCTCTGCCAGAGTCCAAAATATACTCACAACTTGTTTGGAATTACTTTATGCAGGGCATTAAAAAAACGCTGAAAAATTTCCATCCAATCTGACTGTGGAGCTGCAGGGGGACCCTGGGGTTTGTTTCCATGTACAGTGATGCTGATGTAAGTTTCTTCCCATGGGTAGTGAAAAGAGACAGCTCTCAGGGAGGGCAGTGCTGAGACAGCAAGGGGACAAGAGCCACCCAGTGTGCTCTGACAGTGATTTAGGGTGCTGACCACATGGCACCCATACCAGCTGCTGTAGGTGGGAGGGATGCTCCCTCACATCACCCCTCTCTCAGGGCACTCATACCCCATGGACCCATCAACCTGAGCTAAACCTGCAGAGGTCATTTGCTCCGTGCACACAGCAGCACAACCTCCGCCAGCGCCGAAAGCTCCTGCTCGTGGCTCAAATCAGCACAGCTCCATTACAAACAAACCTGTGGGAGGGAGAGGGAAAGAAAGAATCCCTCGAGGAATTTGCAAGGCACTGGAGGAGCTAAAAATAAACACTGACAACAAGTCAATCTAGAAACAGAAAGCTAAAATCTTTAATAAGAGAGGGTTGCCAGGTGGAGGAGGGACATGCCCTGCACCCCATGCCCTGGCTCTCCCACTGAGGCTCCTGAGGAGAGTGAGGGCATGGGAATGTGGGACTGATGGGGCATTGATGCTTCTGACTACCTCCAACAGAGCCCAGGCCTCAGGCAGGGAAAAGTGGCACTGCTTTTTATCTCTGTGTTTTCAGATTACCCCTCAAAATGGGCCAGCTGACTCTGAGGAAACAAGGTGTGTGCACCACACTCCCCTATCCCTTCTCCACTTCATTCCAAGCTTCAGAAATGAAGCCAAATCTGGTGGTTCTTGCCAGTTCTGGTCACTATCTTTCCTGCATCCCTCACATGAGATCAGTCTGATCTCAGGACTCATCTCTGTAGCTATCAGTGCTCAGGTCTGCTATTTGCCCCCTTCCAGGCCCCTCCAAGCCTGGATTGGGGCTCTCCACCCCCTGAACGTGTGCCATCACAGACAGAAACCTCAGAGTGCATGCCACGATGATCTCACAGCTATAAGGTAATAGAAACACTCCTGGAAAGTGGATAAAAGGCTTTGGATAGCAATTCGATCACAACACGAAATTCAAATGTGAATTTTACCACTTCACAGGACCAGAGAAATCTGCCCTGGGGGTGCAGCCACAGTAGGTGAGAAGGGTGGAAGATCCCTGGCTTCATCTACCAGGCTCACAAGAGAAATCCCAGCCTAGTGGAAAGTTCCCAGCACATGGGCAGAGACCTGCTGCTGTCCTCTACATCTCCAAGGCCAGCAGGTAAGAATGCATCCCAAGGGTGATTGGGAGAGTCCTATCATGCTGCCATCTACAACGGGGTGACCATCTCCAGAGTCAAGCAGAGATCTGGCAGGGATGGACAGATGCATCCATCCATGGCCAGGGCCAACATCCTCTGTCCCCACCCTGGCCACAGCAGCCCTGGCATAGTCCTCCTGGTTCCGAAGGGCAGAGCTGGAGGGACATGAGGCAAGGACAGGCCACCTGGGAGCAGGGGACAGAGCAGGCAGGAGGAGGTAATTTGATGACTTGCACTTGCCTCCCCCACCCCGGTGTCCGGCTCCAGTGACTAATACTGCAGGAAGGAGATTCTGCTCTCCTGACACGATACACGCTGCTAATCCTGAGGGTTTATCTGTCACTTCCGTGCACTGGCTGTGGAGCCAGCACCATCCTGCCCAGCTCCCTGAGCACTCCTGCAGGAATTGCTTGGCCTCCTGCTCTCACTGAGCTCTTCTCCCTGCATGCCTCCCTGCTTCCTGTGCCCCCATCCCAGCTCCTTTCTCCCTCATTTTCAATAAAAGTTCTAGGAGGGAAAAAAAGCATATCAACAGGGTGTTTGTTATATCAAATGAGCTGGGAATGAGTGGGAGCCTCATCAGGCAGTGCTCATGCTGCTCCTGCCCAAAAGGTAATTCCCTAGGCTGGGAGGGGAGAATAAAATCATAGAATCATAAAATCAACCAGGTTGGAAGACACCTCAAAGATCATCGAGTCCAACCCTACCGTGGTCACTAGACCATGGCACTAAGTGCCACATCCAGTCTCAGCTTGAAAACCTCCAGGGATGGTGAATCCACCACCTCCCTGGGCAGCACATTCCAATGCCTGAGCACTCTCTCCCTAAAAAATCTCTTCCTAATATCCAACCTAAACCTTCCCTGGCAGAGCTTGAGTCTGTGCCCTCTTGTCTTACTGCTAGTTACCTGGGAGAAGAGACCAAACCCTACCTGACTCCAACCTCCTGTCAGGGAGTTGTAGAATAGGACTAGAGCAGGGACAGGGAGTCACACATGGGGTAGATACCAACACAGAGAACCCACTGTCAGGTCAGGGAACCATGAAGTTGCTCCCAGTGACCACCAGCCCCCTGTCCTCCCAAGGACCTCCCTATCCCACTGCTTCCTCCAGCACCTCCACATCCCCCATCTCCAGGGACCAGCCGCTCACCCTAATTTGCCCATCACTTGCACATCCAGCACCTCACCCATGTCACTGAAACAAGAGCCTCAGACATGCCCAGAGGGATGTTGTCAAGGACACAGACCCCAGGTTCTGGGTCCCCATGGCAGTGCCCACCTGGACCAGTGGCAGCTCCTTGCCCAGGACCCCCACAGGCAGATAACCTGCCACCGTGCAAGTGCTGGGGCATGCAGCTCGGCACCAGCCCAGCTCTCCAGCTCAGGAATGTCCAAATAAATACAGAAATACATAAAAAGGCCATAAATAAGGTTGTCTGAGATGGCTGTTTGTCTCCTGCCTGGCCAGGACCCCTGCTCCCCCGCTGCTGTTTGCCTTGGCAGATGACAGCTGGGTAATTTGTTTCCATTGCAATGAAGTCCCAATTAACTGGAATAAACTTTTTACACTAAGTGTGTTTGTTTAACAAACTGGCTCTTTCAGAGCCTCACCGAGACCTGATTGATGCATTTGAGGGGAGTGGAAACACGCTGGGTGCTTGGACATTAAAGCTGCAGTGTCTGAGCAGGCTGGGGCTGAAAGGGCTCTCTCTGTGTTTGGGAAATCAAAACTGACACCTCTGATGTCTGGACTGGGACAGGGATTTCAGCGTGGCCTTTGTGTACAAATATTGAGGGTTTCACATTTGCTGTGGCTGACATCCCCTCCAGCATCCCTGCTGGCTAGCAGATCCCCCAGGACCATGCTCTGCAGTGCTGGGAGGAGATGGGATCCATCACACTGGACTCAGCCAAGTGTGCCAGGATACACGTGGTCCCTGCTATGACAGCTCTGGTGGCTCCAGACAGCCAACAAAATCCCAAAGGTGGGACTGACTCCACAGGACACTCTCAACAAAGCAGCACCAACCAAGCACCCTCATCTCTCATCCCTTCCCACTGTGCATTGCCCTGAATTCTGTCTCCTTCAATGCCAGAAACCTGTGGGTAAGCTCAAAGCCTTGGATCACCCCACTGCTCACCACTTTGTCAGGATGCAGGGAAAACAGCACATTTTCCTCCTTTAACATCCTTAGTCACACTTTTCCCTGAGCAGATTAGTGCTATCTCCATGTCTCCCTGCAGTATGCTCAGCACAGCCCAATTCTGCCTGATTATCCCTCCCAGAGCAAAGAACCACAGGATAAACAACAATGCTGGAGCTCCCAGAGACATGGCTGATCATTTGTAGGGCTAATGCTGTTATTTTCACCACCAGCAGCAATTTTGGCTTCTCAAATGACTTGGAGAAGAGCTGTAGAGCCACCACCCACAGCAATGGGGAAGGGGGAAAGTGGATGCTAGGTGAGGATACTCTCCTGAAGGGAGTACAGGAAGATAGAGCTGCTGGTTCTCAGCACAGGAAGGATAGGGAGCTGCTGGAGCAAGTCCAGAGGGGACCATGGAGATGCTCTGAGGGCTGGAGCTCCTTTGCTCTGGAGACAGGCTGAGAGAGCTGGGGGTGTTCAGCCCAGAGAGGAGAAGGATCTGGGGAGACCTTAGAGCCCTTTTCAGTGCTTAAAGGGGCTCCAAGAGAGCTGGAATGGGACTTGAAACAAGGACCTGGAGTGCCAGAACAAGGGGGAATGGCTTCCCACTACCAGAGGGTTTGGGAAGAAAATCTTTCCTATGAGGGTGGTGAGGCACTGGCACAGGTTGGCCAGACAAGCTGTGGTGGGCTTGGAGCAACCTGGAACTAGTGGAAGGTGTCCCTGCCCATGGCAGGGGGTGGGACCAGATGAGCTTTAAGGTCCCTTCTAACCCAAGGCATTCTAGGGTTGTCTAGTTCTGTGGTCCAGCTGTTGATCTGGCACTGCAGGTGGAGGCATGGTGAGAAAATACCAGGATGGTGACTGAATAAAAAGCCAGATTAATCTGTGGCTGTTCCAGGAAATTGTCTTCCAGCTCTTGCTCATGCTGTGCTGAGGGGCGAAGCAGTGAGCTCTTGCAATGATGCAAGGCAGTGAGGTTGAAAAAGAAGAATGAGGAATGGGAAATTTTCTCTCATGAGCAGAAATTTAACACACTCAACGCTCCTGAAACCTGCTACGATGATTTACGTGATCAGCAGTGTCTGCGTAGGAGGGTGGCAGGGATTGAAGAGGAGGGCACTGCACACTTACAATACATGCCATTATATTTTTTCCTTTTGCTAAATTTCTAAAGAATTACAGATCTTTTAGCAGTCAGTGCTTGAATAAATACAAGTTTACCCTCTCACCAAGGACTGGGAAGAGGCACAGCACATCATACCTGAGCCAGCACAGACCTGCAGGAGCTCAACCTTAAATACATGTTCTCAGTGGATAAGAAATAATGTGTTATCAAGGATTTGGGTCCATGAATTGCATGCTAGAAATCACACAGAGCCAGCAGTAAGATTCTATAATCATGGAATGCTTTGGGTTGGAAGACACCTTTAAAGGCCATCTAGTTCTAAACTCCTGCCAAAGAATACAGAACAGAGTGGTCAATACAAATGAAAAATTACAATGTGTAGGAAAGTCATATGGAAACTAGAAAAGGGGAAAATATATGGCTGGACACGGAAAATCTGCTACTGGGAGCCAAACAAAATCTATCAATAGGGCTGGTTTTAAGGAGCACTAGGGCTATTTTAGAGCAGAGTCTGTAAGACTGCTCATAGCGATGCAGAAAAGGAAAACATAGTTGATTTTTTTCTGTGTTTGGGAAAAAACTGTGAAGAAAGTAACTCCGAGAAGAGATGAAGCTCTCCTAAACCACTGGTATCCATGCTTACATCTTATGCAGCCAAATAGCACTAACCAACCCAAAGCCTTAGAGAGTTTTCTGGGCTCTGTTGCTTGTTTTGAGCAAACTTTGGGCTGCCACATCCAGCTGGTAATGACTCCTTCCCACCAACATTCCCACCCAGTGGTGAAGATGACCTAGTTAAATAAATGGTTGCCTGATACAGGACCCAGGAGGCAGGGCTCATCTGGAATTCAATTAAGAAATAATTAAAGGATGTAAGTTCTAATTAAAGTCAGTCAATGTGTCTTGGAGGAAGGGATCTTGTTGAATGAGCTGATATCACTCTTTAATGAACACACACTTCCAGGAAAAGGCTTCGTGTACGTTATGGCTGCACAGGCAGAGCACTAAGTACTCCTTGACATTCTGATTTCAGAAGATGGTACTGTACAGCACCAATAAAGCACATTAAATAGATTTAGAGCCAGCTGACAGGTCTCACACAGGAGTCGTCAGTGGGGAATCGTTAGCGAGGCTCCACGGGGAACACACCAGTCGATATTTTCATTGATGATCGAGATGAAAATACAAAATCCTCGCTCAAAAAATTAGCAGATGACAGGAAGATTGATGTAATGGTAAATATTGATGAGGAGAAAGGGAAATGTGGGCTGCTTGGTAATGCTGAGCCCATTCAAACACTGTACATGTTCAAGCAGCCCAGTGCAGGATGATGCAGCTATGGAGAGGCATTTCAGGCTGTATTTATGAACAGGGACTGGATCCCAGACAAGAGAGCCTCCAGCGAGGCTCAAGGGTCACCACGGGTGAGCAGCCCAGCACAAGGCTCTAATGTGATGCTGTGGTGAAAAGAGCTGATGCAGTTCTTGGGGGAGAGGAGGAGAGCTACATGTATGGCACTGCTGGGACTGACACTGACACTCCAGCAATTAAGGTGCCCACGTTTAAAGGGGACACTAAAACAGCAGAGCCTGGAGTAATGAGTCACAAAATCGATCCAAGAGCTGGAGAAAATATCTTGCTGCAAAGGATTTAAGCTATATTGAGTTTATCGATAAAAAAATCTGTCACCCCCTCCAGTCAAAGCAGTGACATGCTTTTATCCAGCAAGACATGCCGAGAGCCAGGGACCAGGAGATGGAGCCCAACAAGTTCTAATGAGTTTCAGGTCAGGATTAGATACCTCTCAGAGGGCAACCACAACTTCTTCAGGAGTGTGTGGGCAGCATTTACATCCCTGCAGCACACAGGAAGCCAAAGGTGTGATCTGATGGACCCTTTCATACCTAAATCCCACCCAAATGAATCCCAGCAGATAACTGGGACTCCGAGGCTAACCCCTGCCACACACCAGGGTGAAAACCCAGGAGGTGTTTTTAAACGGCTTTTAATGGCTTTAAATTGCCAGACAGAATGAGATGAGATGGTCTTAAAGGTCCCTTCCAACACAAATCATTCCATGAATTCCTGAGATAGCACTGGCCTCGGAGCAGTGAGGAACAAGGGAAGCACTGAGCTGCTTGAAGTTCTGAGGTTCCAAGCTACGAGTCTGACAGGCTGTGAGAAGCCCCCACTGAGTTTCATGCTAGATGCAAAGCCTGAGGGAAAGGGTCCCTCACAGCTCCTGAAGAAACCCTCCCTTCCAACACAAATCATTCCATGAATTCCTGAGATAGCACTGGCCTCGGAGCAGTGAGGAACAAGGGAAGCACTGAGCTGCTTGAAGTTCTGAGGTTCCAAGCTACGAGTCTGACAGGCTGTGAGAAGCCCCCACTGAGTTTCATGCTAGATGCAAAGCCTGAGGGAAAGGGTCCCTCACAGCTCCTGAAGAAACCCCAACAGCAACTGCTGGCTGAGCAGCTTGGGAAACACCTCAACACACTTCTCCCTCTTGGTACACAGCTGTGGGACCAATGGCTGCTGTGAGCAGGAGTGTTACCTCCCATGGCTAAAAGCATCTCTGTGTTGACTCACTGCAGCAAACACTTTGCTCTCTTGCTCAGGGGAGAATGCAGTCGTGGTTATTTGTTCAAAAATGCCCATCTTCCTAAGCTCAATTCCCTTTCCATGATTAATGCTGAGCACTGCAACCCCAGCAGGGCTGCCACTGGTGCATAAGTGGCTTCTGTGCTGGTCTCAGTGCTGAGCTGGCAGCATCATGCTTCCATCACCAGAGGGGAAGGCAACCAGGGTTCAGAGCAGTGGGGCAGGCAGATGCCATCCCAGGCAATGTCCCCCACAATGGCCCAGGGACCCCCAGTGACCAAGCACAAAGAGGCCATGATCACTCTGCTCCTTGGTTTCAGAAGAAGCAGCAAGGAGAGGTACTCCATGGTGAGCAACTAGTTCTCCTACCCAGGGGCAGTGCAAGAGGACATGAGCTGAGCACCAGCCCCAATCCCAGTGGGTATTTCATGGGGACAGGATCCCATCAGTACTATTGGTAAAGCACATTTCACAGGAACTGATGGTCAGGACAACAGGAGGCAAAATATAAAAACACTAAGTCCTTGCATAGCAGTGCTGGAGACAAGGAATCAGGGCCAGGGGGATTTTTAACTCGACTGGAAGTGAAATTACAGGGAGGGGAAAAATACCCAACCCTGCTTTGGTTTAAAGAAAGGGGCTGGGGGGATCGGAGTAAAAAGCCCTGCAAGTTTCTATGACAACTGGCACAGTAAGCCTACACCACAGCCTCACTTAACACCTTAAAAGCTGCACAGAAACAACAAAATCCCAAACTTTACCTGGTCCGGGAGGGCTGTTCCCAGAGAACAGACACACAGCAAGGGGTTGGTCATGTGGTCCCATGGCCTGAGCACCCAGAACAGAGTGATATAAGTTCTGCCAGTCCAAATAACTCCTCCTGCTGTCCCTGGGCTCCAGCTACCACTGAAACCAAGCAGTCCTTGTCCTGACCTCCCTTGGGCCAAGGTATTTAATTCAGGTTATCAAGGATTCTGATGCCATCCAGGCCAAATGCATCCTCATATATCATGGATCCAGAATGGTTTGGGCTGGAAGGGACCTTAAAGCCTATCCAGTTCTTGAGCTTGGAGAAGCATTCTCCACCCCTGTTGAGGTAGTTTTATGGCAGTTTCTTGCAGCATTGATTATCCTATGGCTTCACGACAGACAGGTGGTCTTGGCATTGCTTCTCCTAACCCACTGCTCCCTGGCAGCATTGGCACCATCCCTTCCTCCCCACTTTCCATGTGTGTCCTCCTCACACTGCTCAGCACTTGGAACCTGAGCTACCTGCTGAGCATCCCAGCTGAATGACTCTCAGCCACAGCAGAAGTCAAACACAGCCCATATGTGTATCATAATCATTACTAGAGCAATAATGTCTGAGCTAAGGAGGCAACAAAATGAACACCCAGCTCAGAAACACATTGCGCTTATTATGATGGCCCTTAATGCTTCCAAAATGTAAATACTGATTTCTAGATCCTTAAAACCACCACGGTTTTACAAGATAATGATTCAGCAAGGAAACACTTTCATCTAAGTGCTGGCACAGAAAGGTTTGAGTCTGGGAGATGAAATGTTCTGCTGTAAGAGCAGGGTGACAAGGAATTAGCTGCACAGACAGCTCGGTGTAATGACTGCAAGGCAAAACAAACAGGAGCTGCTGCTTTCTGGGAGGTGGTTTCAAAGGTTCCTCATGTGTTTACACATCTGAGGCTGGAGGACAGAAGGTGGGGGCAGCCTTTAATCTGAGATGGAAACAGAGCCACCAGGTGCCTGCCTGAAAGGGCTGTGGGATTCTGCAGGAGCAGAAATGGGCTCCAAGACAGCAGATCTCTTCAGCATGGCCACACCATCCCAAGGGACTGGAGGAGCAGATCAATGGAGGGCATTTTGTGTCACTACAGCAGGGTCTCTCTTGACACCTCAAAGTGCCTGGCAGACATCCACTGCTCCCGAGTGACAGCTCTCCTGACAGCTGAGCATCGCTCCTGGCACAGGAGACAGTGCAGGGAGGGACGCAGGCAGCTCCTGCTGCAAATCAGTGACACTTTAATTAAGCCCAGGTATTTCAGTCTGCACTTGCTAGGGGTTCTGTGAGTGTTATTACTACCAACGTTTCTTTCTGGGCTTGAAGAAAGTGAGTTCCAGTTGGTGCCTGACACTGAAGAGCAAACATGCGCCAGGGGGAATTAGCAAACACACTGCTCTGCCTCAGTTCCTGTCAAGGCAATTCCACCCAGCCCTGCCAGAAGAGTTATTACCTCCTGCCCCAGGAGGGTCAGAGCACAGTGTCCCTGGGTCCTCCATCCAGCATCTCCTTGCTCAGGAAACTGCCTCAACAGAGCAGTTAGAGCACTCTGTTAGAAGTTTGGAAGGGCCTCTGGAAGGCTGGATATTCTGACAGCATTACAGCTGATTGAGCAGCTTCCAAAATTGGGGTGACAAAGATGTGAGCAGCTCAGGGGCTGGACTCACCCCACCAGGTGTTTCTTCCCTGGTTCCTATGAACATTTGGACAGATCCCACATGGGGCAGGGCTGCAGGCAGGGCTGTGATAGGGGAGGTACGTGCCCAAACTGAATCAGATGAGAATTATTAGGTCAAGGTATATCATTCTGACATCTGAACAACCTGCCTTGGAAACACAGGAGGGCATCTGTACCTGTTCACATGGGATGGCAGCCAGTGTGGGTGAGGAAACCCATGCAGATGTTGGCTCACAGCTGGACTTGTGGCTATTCCCAACACACCATACTCCTGTCTCAGATTTTTCATCTACAGCAGTAATTCATGTGCCTCTTCTTCCTTGAGTGGTCTCTATCCCTTTCAGTTTTCAATTGATGCAACTTTTTTAAAGACTAATGCTTCAGCCTTCTTGACTCAGGCTGCATCTTTCTGTTAACATGGAAAGAGGGAACATTACTTGGACTTGTGGCTATTCCCAACACACCATACTCCTGTCTCAGATTTTTCATCTACAGCAGTAATTCATGTGCCTCTTCTTCCTTGAGTGGTCTCTATCCCTTTCAGTTTTCAATTGATGCAACTTTTTTAAAGACTAATGCTTCAGCCTTCTTGACTCAGGCTGCATCTTTCTGTTAACATGGAAAGAGGGAACATTACTTCCCAGACTAAAAGCCAGGCAACTCCTGATCTTGACTCAGGCTGCATCTTTCTGTTAACATGGAAAGAGGGAACATTACTTCCCAGACTAAAAGCCAGGAGTCCCAACTCCTGATGTGGTCCAGCTCTTGCAGGAACATCCATAAGCACCTTCACTGAAGCCTTTGGAAGCAGGAGTGCCTCCCCCAGATGGGCAGTAGCAGTGTTTCAGCTCTGGTGGCTCCATCCTGGGCACCTCTAACTTCCCACCATGGAGATCCACCTGCACTACACCTTCCTGTGTGCTTTCCAATCTAGATTTGGGGCAACCCAGCAGGAGATCTGTACCTTAAAATCACATAGATGGACTGGGTGGAGAGGAAGAGCCATCAAAGGCTGGTGGGTGGGGGTGGACATCTCTCCATGCCCTTAATCAGCACTGGGATATTCCAGACACCCGACTGCTAGCTGAAACAGAGCCATAGAAACTATGGGGTGAGGACAGCATTTCCATTTCTGAAGGGAAGAGGCAGCAAAGGAAGGAAAGGAGTCACTCAAGGTGACACAAGGAAACTCAGA
>NW_008681863.1:89776-98775 GCF_000695815.1 Acanthisitta chloris | reverse complement strand
AAAAAAAGCCACTGTTCAGATTTCTGGCATGTGTGTCTTTCCTTTTTCTATTTCCATAATATACACCTGCTGTGAGAGCCTCAAGGCCCTGACCCAAGAGCAGGGCTGCTCTGACCCCATTCCCACAGCACAGGACTTTGATGCCTCAGGAAAGCAGAAAAGAAAAAGCAGAGGCACAGTCAAGTTTGCTCTGGCACATGGGAGCTGGAGGGCCAACCACCTGCTGCCAGACTTCTCTCAGATCACCAGTCTCACTGCACAGATGTGTTCATGAACCACCACAGCTCGGCTCAGCTCCGGGAACCAGCTGCTTCCCATGCTCTGGCTGCCTGCCACTGGGCTTGTGGAACTGTGAATCCAGGCTGTGGAGCTGCTGAAGAGCTGAGCTCTCCCAAGCTTTTGGCAGGTCCAACAGACCTCTGGCAGTTTCCAAGGATCTTTCTCACTGAGAAAGACCAGCTCCAGCCCTGCCAGAGACTGAAGGGCTCTGTAAAGCTCCACAAGGTTCAGCCTTGCAGACAGGTACCAGCCAGGATATCAAAAAGCCAAATGGAATGAGGGCAGTGGTACCAGGCAATATCATGGCCATGAACTTAGCAGCCACAACCCCAAAACAGCCACTGAGGAACACGAATAGAATGGCATTAACCGAAGTCCCAGCTGGAATCATGAGCTTCTAGGCCAAACCGTTTTCCTCATGGCACAGAGGAACAAGGCAGCACCTGTAAGACACCCTGTATCTGTGAGACCTTCTGCACCAGCACCCCTCACTCTGCACCTTCAGTGAGATGGGAAGCTTGTGTTCTCCCACTCCAGATAGGGAGCCATCCCTCATTTCTCAGAGAATTGAGTTATAAGTGTAGCACTGCAAATTGTTGCTTCCTACCACCAAAACCACCCCACAGGAAATCCGAACAGCAAGAGTTCTTTGTATATTTCCTCCAAATCTCTTAGTTAAAGCCTCTCCAAAGCTTCAGCTGGAATAGGGACACTGGAGATGCTTCAATCTGTTTTAAGCCTGCTTGTCAAAACACAGACTCCTCACCAGCACACAGCAATGCTACAGGAAGGAGCACCAAAATCTTGGACAGCTGGTGGGAGAGGTCACAAGAACACGGCGATGAATCTTTTGCCAAATGTGTGTTCATTTCGTTGTTGCATACACAAGGACTCCATAACCTCCTGGGATATCCCTCAGATCTCCCAGAAAGCCACGTGGAATTAAACAGCCTGGGAAATGGCTCTGGCTGTATTTCCAGAAGTCTTTAGCTGCCTGTGGTCTTGAGAAGCTGATGAGCTGCACTGCCTTGGGGAGAGTGGGCAGAGGAACTCCCTGAAATTGGACTTTCAGTATGGACCTAGGACCAGCATCAAGTTTTACAAACTTTTGTTGCCATAAAGAGGAACCAGCAGATAAGTGAAGAACACACACGCACCCGACACTTGCACTCCCATCACAGACAGCAAGCAGACAGCTCCATACACTGCCCCGTGACAGAGCCTGACATCCCTGGACATTCCCTCTCTAATGCCAAGCCTAACTCAGACTGAGGATGCTGCAGTGGTGCTCACACTGCTGGGATGCAGTGCTGCAGGAACACTTTGGAGAGCAGCAAAGACAGCAAGGGCAGGGCAGTGAGTTTTGGAGGACACATTTCCTCAACCCAATTCCTTCTAAATTTTCCAAAACCATGCCCCTCTGGCAATCCTGCACATTAGAGCACTGTCCCACAACTGCAAATCCACCTATGGCTTTTCTTTTTTCAGATGAAAATAACCTAAAGACCTTCACTTCCCCAACCAAAGCAGGAGCAACACATGGTCCCCCACGCAATGTGCTCAGCACCACAACACACAACTCAGCATCAAGGCCAGAATCCAACCCTTCTGCAGGGCTTTTCAGAGTTTGGCATTATCCAAACAATGACTGTACCAAGCCCATCCTTCCAGCAGAGACAACCTTCTTGCCTCGAAGGTGCCACGCTGTGGCGAGGCTCTGTTACTCAGTCCACACTCTAAGTAACCAACTGCTCATGTTAGTGGAGTGTTTTGCAGCTCCTTTGTTTATGTCCATGACTATGGTGGCTCCAGAGAGCCTCTTCCTCTCCTCTTACCCTGTGATTTACTGTGTTGTACAGAACACAATGGATGGAAGATGACAGGCATCAATGTCAAAGCATGGCTGAGGGAGACATGCTTCACCATCAGCCCAGTGTGACACAGAACTAAACCCCTCGATTCTCCAACGCAGCTCAGCTGTGCAAACTAGGAGCAGAGGGAGCCAGAGGTGGGAAAGGTCACCCCTGAGCCCTCCACTCCCGACCACCAGCTCCCAGCTCTGTCCCTCGGGCTCAGTCAAGCTGTCGTGATTCTTTCTGACCTGATTGAACGATTTGCATATGCCCCGAAGCCAGGATGACTGACAGCCCTGCCACTGTTATCCTCACTTGTGTAATTGCAGCAGCTATTCTTGTACGTTGAAATGTCTAATCTTAGAAAGGCACAGAGCTGCTGGGTAATATGGACCAGTCGGGAATTTCCATGTAATTACTCACCACGACTACAGGCACTTACTTTGGCTGGTAAAAGTCCTTCTTGTCTGCTGACCCCAGGCTCTGCAAGACACAAAAGACAGATGTATTTATTTTTTTAACCCTTTGCCAAGCAAGTATCACTGATGAGGATGTGTGGGGAGCAGGGAAAGGCACTTGTCTGTGATTGTGCTACCTAGTGGGTCTGGGTGGGCTGGCTAGACAGGGGAGCTTGGACCTCCAGCCACTGAATATGCCATAGGTAGAGTCTCCAGCAGCCAAGGATGTAAAAATATAGTCAAAGCAGAGGTGAGGGGATGCATTAGGTCTGAACCCAACAAATTCAGGCTTGCCTGTATCTCCCATCACTTGAAGCACTGTGGGCATCTGGTGTCAGGAGGGGACTTGTGTCCTCTTGAGACTGCCCAGATGGAAAGAGGACAAAAGGCAGGGCTGGCAGAGAGACTGAGTCATGAGAACCACAGAGACCCTCTGGCAGGACAGGGGACAGAGCTCTAGGCCCACAGTTCCCCCCAGGGGCAGGACCAGGAAATTCTTCTGCTAAAAAAACATCAGACCCCAGGCAACGTGCAAAACAGGGAAGCAGAGACAGCATGATGCTCATCTAGGTTCCCATGTGCCAGCAACTTCACCCCAACACAGTCAGGGTTCCCCAGGAGACCCCAGCCAGGCTGAGCCTCCCCATGGAGACTCTAAGGACAAGGGACACCCCATAGATCCCATGTTGGGCACAAGGCAGGGTGCACACATGACACACACACAGAGCAGGTCTGCACTAGCCAGCCTTGCACAGCTGGCCAACAGAGCCATATACAACCCCTATGCCCCAATCTCTCCCCCAATGCACCTTGTCCTGGAGGCACCCAAGGCAGGAGCTACCCACTGACCCTTCTCCAATACCCCAGTGCGTGACATGTGGTCACTGAGTGTCCCCACACCCCGAGTGATGTGCAGGCACAGTGTGTGCCCAACACAGCAAGACGCTCACGGTCGGCGGCACTGGGACAGACAGACACAGACCCACCAAACCTGGGTGTCAGCAAAGCCATTGCACTGCAAGAGTCATCTCCTCCACCTCCTTCTCTCGGGGACAGCCCTCACCGTCGTGCCTTGCCGGGATGGGGCAGAGTGGGCAGCAGCCTGGGGTGGTCCCACCACGGTGCCCGTGCCCCGTGTGCAGCGGGTTGTGTGTCGGTGTGTGTGTGCAGGCTCAGGCTCTGGGGCTGCTGTTGTAGTTTTGCTCCTTGGTTGCCAGGCAATGGCGAGCTCCAACTCGAAACAGTGGGAGCAGCAGGGCCGAATGCTAATCAAGACCGAAGGAGCAATCCCAAAGCTTCCCCTTGTCAGCCAAAGCCACAGGGAGCTCCCATCCCGGGGCTGAAAAGCCAGCAGGGAGAGGAGAGCTCCAGCTTATAGCAGAAAGGGATCCACTGTCACCAAAACATCCCCCAAAAGGGAGCTCCAGCCAAGCCAGTGAGATCGGGACAGGGTTCAGTGGTGGCCAACCCTCTCCATGGCATGGAGACATTGGCTGGTCACTGGCAGAGTGGGGAGGCTGCAACCATCCCACAGTGTGGGGTACATGGGTCTGGATGCATGTTGCCCTCCTGCATGTCTCAGGGCACATGCCTGAGCTTTGTCTTGGGGTGGAGCTGGGAGCACACAAGGAGCAGCCCTTTGGGGTGGAAAGTTCATCAGGAACAACATGGAGCTGTGATAGGAGAGGTTTAGGATATTAGGAAAAGGTTCTCCTCCCAGAGGGTGTTTAGGCACTGGAACAGCTCCCCAGGGTTGTGGTCACAATCTCAAGCCTGCCAGAGCCCAAGAAGTGTCTAAACAATGCTCTCAGGTGGGATTGTTGGGGTTGTCCTATACACATTCACAAGTTGGACTTGTTGGTCCCTTCCAGCTCAGGAGATTCTGATTCTGTGGTTCTAAGATCTCACTTGCCCACATGCCAATTGCCACATTGGTGTGCAAAAGCTCTGAATATTCCTCACTCCACAGAGATGGGGACATCCTCTGGATCCCCATGCTGCTCCTCTGACCTGAGAGCAGTAAGAAGCTACAGCAAAGCCCCACAGATAGGTGACCAGACACCAAATTGGGGTGGTCCAATGCTGACACAGGCTGACTGGAGATGTGTTAGAGTCTCCAGCCTCAAAGACAATCAAAACCCACTGGACATGGTCCTTGGATGTACAGGACAATCTGGTGTAGGTGACCCTGCCAAGAGCAGGGGGTTGGGCTGAGTGATCTCCAGGTGATTCCCAGTTCTCCTAAACTAGTCCATACATTCCTGAAGCATCAGAGAAATGAACACAGCAGTAACTGCACAGAGTGAGTGCCCTAAATGATGGGGTCTGTCCTTCAAACTCTCAGCATGTCTGGGAACACCTCCACTCCCTCTGGCACAGTAGTCCCATAAGGTATTTCCTTATTTCTTTAAACTTGACACCCAAACCCCAGGGTGATATTTCCTAAAGCATGGATTGACTGCAACAAAATTCATGAGCCACAGCAAATACAGTTCCTTCTGCTCTCTGTGCTAGTGGGGATCATTAAAAACTGTTGATATTTAAGGAGAACACACCTGCAAACAGCTTTCTCAACACTACTGAAACAACACCTGGAAAACCTGCACCCCCCACCCAGCCAGACCCTCCACCTAGCCATGGCTGAGGTCTGTGGGAAAAGCTCCTATCAATGCCAGTGGAAAACTGAGGTTTTAGATATGTGGGATAAAACAATGAGACACTAACTCTGCAGAGAGAAAAAATACAACAATAAAGCAGGGAGGGATTGCAGCAATGATTAAGCAAAACAGCTGATTTTAAAGCTTATAAAGGAGCAAATAAGGAAGAAGAGCAGAATTTCAGCAACATGTCCAATGAATCAGGTCTGGAGCAAAACCAGGAGCTGTGGATCAGCTCCTGGCTCTACCATCACCCCGAAGTCTGTCTATGACACATTTCTTTTAGCTTCATGCCTCAGTTTCCCCATACTGCCCCTGCAAAACCCTTTGCCTTCTTACTGTCTTCCCAGAATAGAACAGGACTGTGCCCAGCAGGCAGATGGAGTTACACTGGCTCATCCCACCACGCTGCATTTCTCTCTCCCAAGCAGGTACAAAACCAAGGTGGCCATGGGTCCAGTGGGCTTTAGGAGAGCAGCACAAGAACACTTGGTCACAAGGATCACCAGTGAACAGACAGCTTCCTGAAGGTTTTTCCAAGGGCAGGGACATCACAACATCCTGGTAGGAATTGGCCTGGACCTCTCTGTTAAGATGGTCCCAATCAGGGGATCACCAATGGCTTGAAGAGACTGAGGAATCATCTAGAGAATGGATGATGGGAGGCTGTGGGCACTGCACATTGCAATGTCACACATGAAGGGACAGTAGCTGAGTATCTCCTGCAGGGCAGGCAGCATGGGCTGGGACAGTGCCACCAGTCACCATCTCAGTCCCATGGGGTACCATGGTCTCAGCCAGCATCCACCACTGGGAAAGATTAGACAAAGTGGTCAAGGGAAGGGCACGAGTTAAGGAAGCAGAGTGGGCAAAGGGAACACACAGCCTGGATCTTAGGAAAAATGTCCTGGCACTGGGCTTGAACAACTCCAGCAGAAGGGATAGAGCAGCTTTGACAGGGCTGACTAGACAAACCAGTGCAAAGAGGGCAGTTCCCAGCCTTACTGGGAGCTGGGACTGGCTTTTCTTTTCCTGCCTCTGCCTGTGCACGCGGGAACTGAAAGAGGCAGATGAACAGAAGGTGGCCTGGTGTTTTCATCTGCCTTCCGGGAGGACAGATCCATTATTCCCAAACTGAGAGGGGATCTGGAGACTTTTATCTATGCAAATAAACAATAAAAACTCAAACCCTGGCCTGCATGCATGCACTGCTGTTGGATGACCTCCAGGCTTCCAGGAGTGTCTGCTCCTGGCTCCTGCGCATCACGGCATAGCTGGGGACTCCAGAGAGGCACAGCTGCAGTGTGATGGCTCAGCTCCCAAATAAATCTGGGAGCCCTACAGGTTCCTAGAGACCTCCTGCTGCTGCTCAGGATGCTGGGGAGCCCCTGGCCTTCCTAAGAGAGAGACAGAGTGGAGCATCCCCCAGTCCAGAGAGCCCCCTGTGAGCCCCAAGCCTCACCGCAGCGTGAGTCACCCTCCAGTGGGACCGCTGCGCTGCTTCTTGCTTGCTCACTTCATTGATGACTCAGGGTTTAGGAAGCACAGTTTAAATCCCTTAATGAAATAATGGAGACACTCATTTTTATCAGCCTGTCTTTTTCAAACAAATACTTCAAGCGAGGTTTGTGCCCATCTCCACCCTTTCCTCCTGAGACATGGAGGTGAGAAATCGTGGGCATTGACAGCACAGGGTCATCTGCAGGGGGCAGGAACAGCTCCCACTGCCCTGGCATGTGGTGCTGGGCAAGGCAGATATAAAAGTTGCCAGGCAACACTCTCCATCCCTCTGGTGTTCATGCTTCTGCTACCGGCAGGGCCAAGGAAAGAAGGTGGGACATCAGGGTGCTGTCCCAGACGAGGGATGCCCCATCCCTGGAAGTGTTCAAGGCCAAGTTGGACAGGGCTTGGAGCAACCTGGGCTAGTGGAAGGTGTCCCTGCCCATAGCAGGGGGTGGAACAAAATGAGCTTTAAGATCCTTCCAACCCAAACCAGTCTGTAATTCTATGAATCTGGGCCAACACAAGGGTTTGAATTTGTCTGCTTGATGTCACATTTCAGGCACTAACTAAATCATTTTGCAAGTTATTTAATGCAATATTTAACCAGCCCCAGTTACACAACATAGGTCAGCTACCAGGCTAGTTTCCCTAGGCCAGCTCATCTCCAGGGCCAGCCTTGCTGGTCCCTGGTCAGAATTAGCACAACATACTGCAGACAGAAATGATGAGTGATTTAAAGGAGTGTGGTGAATTCCGAAATTCAGCCAAGCTGGGGAGATAACAGACGTGGGGTTGGAAACAAGGATGCTCACGGAGGGGCTAAGGCAGAGGTATTGTATTATTTATTTACTCCTGCCAGCAGACATCAATCCTGTTGTACTTTTTCCTCTCCTAAATGTTGCCAAGCATAATCGCAGCTCATCTATTTTTTCTAGGCAGTGTTCCTGGGAGAACGAAGTTATTAGTGAGGCTGAAGAAGCCTCATGCAATTATTTAGAAACTACACCAAAATAATCCCCAAAGACCAGCGGCTGCTCGCAGGTGGCAGCTTTCTAAGTCATTCCAATGAAATCGGGCTCAGTAACTCCCAGCGTAATCAATGCCCACACAAACAAAAGAGAGAAGAACCAAGGGATGAGTTATTTTTCCATACTAGAAGAGAATCCTGCAAAGCAAACCTGTGGGCTGTCAGCAGCAGCAGGCTGTGCTGCCACCCTCACCTGCTCACCTGTTGGGACCTCAGTGTCCCTGAGCCAGGCTGGGCAAATTCCAGGGGGATTTGGGCATGGGTAGGAGGTGCTTGGTCCCTAGGGCAGGATAGGGTGTGGGGACCAAGGTTGCACAGCCTGTTCCCAATCCCAGCTTCTCCCACTGGATCCTGGTGGTTCTGCTCTCAAGCACAGCCGTTCCTCAAGCTCTGTGTATCTGCAACATGCTGCAGTTATGAGTAATCGGGAGGTGATGCCTGACTGTCGGAAGGGGAATAAAATTGAGAGCCTGGGATGCGTGTGGTTGTTTGGAAGGAGGAGGAAGGAGATGTCAGCCCCCACCCCAGCTAGCAGCAAGGGTGTGCCCAGCCCCAAGCAAGGCTGGAGCAGCCTGGGGCTGGGCACACCATGCACCCCACCACCCTCCAGCCCTCTGGCATGGGCTTGGCCAAGAAACCAAAGGGCTGTGGGACTGCTGCCTCCTCCTCAGCAAACACTGACTCCCCTCCATGGGATCCAGCACCTATTCCACCTGCCATCACCTGCCCCCAGCACTGGACCACTCAAACAGCCCCACCACTGCTGGGGCCCCAAGCTAATACAGCCCCGAGCACTCCCAAAACATAAATTGAGGCCAGGTGAACCCTCAAATCCTAAAACCTGAATTTCAGGCTGGATGAACCAGGTTGCTGAGCTGAAAATTATGGTGATAACTCCTGCCTGGAAGGAGCTCAGGGCCACCAGGCTGGGTGCAGCTTTCCACCCCCAGAGGCCAGCCAGGATGGAAAGCAGATCCCACCTGTGTGCTGAAGTACAGGGGGGATCAAGGAATGGAAAACTGAGGTGACTAAGAAAGGGTGGGTGACACAGCAAAACAAAATCGGGTGGTAGGGGAAGGATCAGGTGGGGCAGGCAGTGCTACCCAGATGGAAAGGGCTGGCTCAATGGAAGGAGGGAAGAGGACACGAGGATCATCAGAGGACATCATTTCCTCAAGGCCAAAGCACTGGTGGCCCGTGGAGATGGGTGAGCCACCAGCAG
>NW_008681863.1:83350-89751 GCF_000695815.1 Acanthisitta chloris | reverse complement strand
TCCTGCCTCTCCCTGCCTCAACTACAGGTGCTCCAAGGAGGGGGCAGTGATTCTCTGCAGACCCAACCCAGCCAGGGGAGGATGCCAAAGGTTCCAACATGTTCATTCTTCAGCAGCTAACTCATCCCAGCCAGCTCTGGGAAGGGAGCCTGACCCAGCTATCATGCTTGCCTGCAAACAATGCTGACCCTGTGCATGCACATGAGGCATTGATGCACATCCAAATCAGGCTTTGAGTCCAGTGGAAGGCAAAAAACAAGCTGGAAACTAGAAAAAGGGGATTTGGACTGTTTAGGGGGGAACAGGAGTTGTACTCCCTAATCTTTGTGGGTCCCTTCCAGCTCAGGGTATTTCATGATTCTGTGATCTCCACCAGCCTCTCTCTGAGCCCCAGGACAGAGATGAGATGGGCTCTCTGGGATAGCAGCCCTGTTGCTAGTCCCTCACTCCAGGGCATATCTCTGCAGCTTAGCCTAGGCCCTGCCAAGAGGTTGTACCCCTCAGGGTCAGGCCAAGCCAGAGCTGTGCCAAATTCCTAAACATCACTAATTCAGCTTCCTCCCCCTCCTCAGAGCTCACCCAGAGCTCACCCAGAGCTCACAGGTGGATTGTGCAGCAGAATAGCGATCAGTGTACATGTGCACGTTGGACTGAAGAGGAACAAAGCCAAGCCCCAGTGTCGTGAGCTGTGCTGGCACACCCCAGTGACCCCCCACCTCCCTCCATCTGCTTCCACTCGGCATATAAACCCACAGGACTGTGCTGGCTGAAGCACAGACCCTCGCTGAGATGTTGGGATCCTCATCAGCAGGGGAAGGAGGACCAGCTCCATCCCAGCCTGCCTGCCTGCGGGAAGAAAAGTGAGTCTGCTAACGAGCATCTGCCAACACCTCGCATTAAACAAGTCCATTTCTGCTCAGTGCTTGCCTTCTCACCCCTTTGCAACATCCCCCCAGACCTGCTTTCTCCAGCTGAGCCTCTTCCCAGCCATGCTCCCTGTGCCAACAGGGCTGCTCACCCACAAACCCCTCGCAGCTCACACCACACTAAGGCTGACCTGAGCTTCAAAGCATTTCTTTACCAAGAGCTCATCCAGGAAACTTTGTTTTCTCCACTCCTATTGTACTGCTGCATGCCTGGAAGAATTAATTTATGCACATATAGGCATGCACGCACGCACAGGCTCTGTGTTAGAGCCTCCCTGTGGAAGGAGGGGCCGTGGCCAGCACAGCCCGACCCTGCACTTGCTGCTCAGTGCAGCTTCTCAGCATGAAAGGACTTGTCAAATTGCTGGCAAAACAACTGGAGCTTGTAAACCCACCAGCTCAACAGCACCCAGGGTGACAGGCACGCACAGGCGTGAGCACCTTCAATCTGTGTTTTCATTAATCCAACCCTCTGGAGAGTCAGGGAGGATGCAGGAGGTGCTGGAGGAGCCTCAGACACCAGGCTGTACAGTCACCCATCACCGCTACCACCAGCACAGCTGCACACCCTCCATTCTCCTCCACCTTATTTTTCCTTCTTCTTCATGATTACAGCCTGCAAACTATTACAGCACGTCGGGAAGGAGCTGTGCTTGGGCTTAAGTGTTTGCAGGATCAGGGCTGAGCTGTGGAGCTGAACATGCTGCTATTTATAGCATGCAGGCCTGAGCACGGCACGCGCTGGAGGGGAGAGTGGCCAGGTTTGTGTTCCTGCTAAAACCTGGTGGGGTTTTTTATTTAGCCTCATCTTGGGGGTGTCTGATCTCATCACTGTATTCATGGTTTTGTTAGTTTAATCTTTGGGCTCATAGAATCATGGAATGGTTTGGGTTGGAAAGGACCTTGAAGACCATCTTGTTCCACCCCCCTGGCATGGACAGGGACACCTTCTGCTAGACCAGGTTACTCCAGCCTGGCCTAGAACACTTCCATACTCACACATGCTTATAATGGTTTATAGGTGAAGTTCTATATATCAAAACTGGTAGAAAAAAAATAAAAGAGGCAGGAAAAGAGGCTGGATTTGAGTAGTCAGCTCACAGCTCCCAGGGCCTGCAGCTAATTACACCCTGTCCTCCAGCGTGTACTTCACACGCGGCACCGCGCGCCCGCAGCCTGGCTGGGTGTCAGGCAGCCTGACAGCAGCTCTGCCCGCCAACCCAGCTAATTATAGCATGGGGAGCAAACCAGGGTGCCCTCCCTCCCCTCCTTTCCCTTCCCTTCCCTTCCCCTCCCGTGCCCTCCCCTCCCTGTCCCATGCTCTGCTGTCAGCTGCAGCCTCCCAAACACAGAGGACCCAGGGCTGCAGCTCAGGCTGGGAAAAACATTTCCGTGAGCAACCAGAGGGATGGGTGGGCAGCACAAGGATGAGAGTCTCCTGGGCAGTGTCTCACAGGGTGTCCATGGGCCCTGGCTCCACCAGGGGCACCTCGGAGGGAGCAGACTCACCACCCTTCGCCCTACCCCACCGCAGCAGGTTGAGTGTGTGGATCCCATCCCAAGCCTGGCTGCTGCCCTCCCAGACATCCCACCTCTCCTTGGACAGACCTCTGCATCTCCCTTGTCCTCTCTGCCTTCATCTGCACCCCAGCACTGGGTCTGGGGGTACCCATCCACTTCATCTAGAAAACCAAGTTGCATGGGTATGTTCCCAACTCTACCAGTAGCCTCGTTCCCTCACCAGGGACAAGCCACCAGATGCAAGTGGACCTGAACATGAGGGTCTCCACAGCAGGGGATTCCTGTGATAACACACCTAGGAAAGGGAGAAGGTCTGGCCAGAACAGGGATCCAGGTGACCTGTCTGGTCATCCACCCACCAATGAACTATTAACAACCACTACTCAAAACCTGCAGAACATGAACAGGCTGTCAGCAGGGACCAAACAGAACCTAGCCCTTGCATGGGACACTGAGTCCTAGAATGGTTTGGGTTGGAAGGGACCTTAAGGCTCATCTCATTCCCCCACATCTTCCGCTCGACCAGGTTGCTCCAAGCCCTGTCCAACCTGGCCTGGAACACTTCCAGGGACAGAGCAACCACAGCTTCTCTGGGCAACAATATCCATCCAGAGTTCAAAATACACAGAGCAGATCTCTTGTGCTTTTTAAGGCCCTGAAATTGGCTCCCTAAGGTCATACAATGTCTGAATCAGTGTAAACATGAACCTCCACTCCTGGGAACGTGGCTGCCACCACAATATGCTCTTAACTGCTCTTAGCCCTGGAGGAAGAGTAGAGCTGCTTTCAGAAAGACATACCCACCACAAAGTAATGAGGCCTATCCCTGGAAGTGTCCAAGGCCAGACTGGACAGTACTTGGAGCAACCTGTGCTTGTGGAAGGTGGCCCTGCCCATGGCAGGGGGGGAATGAGATGAGCTTTAAGGTCCTTTCCAACCCAAACCATTCTAGGATTCTGTCATAATATGCCATAGGGTTTTGGGAGCATCACCAACATCTGTGCTCCTCAGGTCCTTACACCACACAGCCCTTGCCCCTCTGCAGACCCCAGGGACAACGACCCTGCCCTTCAGCCTTATCCTTCTCACCTGCATCCCTGCAGTGGTTGGCAGTTCTGCCAGTTGGTCCCTCTCCCCTGGCACTGCCCTGGGGCACAGAAATGGAATCAGAAGTGCTGGGAGAAGGGGCTGGGGGGGCCACTGGGAGAGTCCAAGTGACCTGAAAACCCACAGGAAAACAACCTCAGGGAATTAATCCCACACTGGAACTGCTCAGCACAGTCAGGGGCTGGAGGCTGAACTTGCATCCCAGGGCATTGCTGGAAAGATAGCTTGAAAAGGAGCATCTTTGGATGCTACCTCACATCTGGCAGAGAGGTCAGGTCACCACAGAAGATGGGGGGACAACAGTGACTCTGCCATGTCCCCAAGTCCACCTGCCCAGGTGGAAAGGGACTGGGATACCCAGTCCCTCACTGCCCTCTCAACTGTGTCCATACCCTGAGCATTTACATAGGCTCCAGCCAGCCAACCACCACTAAATATTTAGGCATCAAACTCCATAAAGGCACACTACAGAATAAATTGAGTACATTAGAAAAAGCCCAGAGGGGAAAAATAGATTTTTGGAACATGTTCTCAGTCTCATTAATTGGGAAGACAGCCTTGGAGGGGAAAAAAAAATTATTATATTCCTCCCCAAACCATTATCCACTCCTTAGAGTGTATCATATGAAAACAGTTATATAAAAGAATAAATTATATTTGGAATGGCAAGAACCCCAGAATAAAGCTAGGAACTCTGATGTTCCCATATAAAGATAGGAGACAGTTATCTGTTCCAAATTTTCCAGTTTTCTGCTGTGCCAATTCAAATTCACTACATACCAGCATGGCCATATAAAGGGGACTCCACCCATGTGAGCTTGGAACAAGCAATAATCCCCCAAACTATCAATTTAATGTATGGGGATACAAAATGAAGGAAGAATGTACTCCCAGGAGTGCTCCATTAATGACATGGCACAAGGCTCCAGAACTTGTACACAGAAATAGCTATTTACAGTGACTTTCACATTGCAAGGCCGGATCTGAAATTCAGATTTCTGCATGCAGACATGGTCAATGCTGCAAACTAAACATCCAATTTGAGAACCAATGTGAATTTTATTTTTTGTTTTGTTTTCTATTATTTGTTCAGTGTCACATTTCTTGGCCTGCCCTGGCAAATCAGCTCTTCCTTGGGGGGGGTTTGAATTCATTTCCAGCCCATCTCGCCCAGGCTTTCCTGAGTAGCAGGGAGTGAAGATGGTTCAGGGCAAGAGCTGGCACCAGGCAAGGGCTGGAGCCAGTCAGGGTCTCAGTCTGATACCTGTGGAGATGCCACATTTCCAGCAGAGGTACCTGCTACCCCTCTCCAAGCTCCCTCTTACCCTCCACTATATCCCAGGTGGATAAAATCCTCCCTTTTCACAGATTTCTGCAGATGCAACACAGCACTGGGAACCAGGATGCTGTTAGCACACTGCAGCCTGTCTCATCTCTGAGTACACAGGGCTGGTGTGGGATCAGGCACTACAGTGAGGAGCAGGTGATGAGGAGCAGGTGGGAGGATGTGATCCTGCATCTGACCACCCACTCCTGCACCCCTGGTGAATGTGTTGTCATATATGAAACCACACGATCTGCTGGTTGCTCTCCTAAACTGTACAAACAACGTGGAAAGTTCAGGTGGGATCTTTCCAAGTCCCCTTTCCTGTCTGGCCTTCCTGTGCAGAGCTCCAGGGAGCACCCCAGCAGCTCCATATGCCTCCCACCAGTCCTGTGGACCACTCCCACGAACAGCACATGCCAAGGAGATGGGAAGGACAGCCAGGAGATGGGTGTGAGGGCTAGGAGATGTGAACAATCTCAACTTTTATGAGTTCTTACACCAGTCGAAGTTTAAGACTTTGTGCAGAGATCCCTTGCCACCGATCTGAAGCTTCCAGGTGCCTGTCCCTGGAAGTGTTCCAGGCCAGGTTGGACAGGGCTTGGAGCAATCTGGTTCTAGTGGAAGGTGTGGAATGAGATGAGCTTTGAGGTCCCTTCCAACCCAAACCATTCCATGATTCTACGAAGCAGAAGCCTGAAGAAGAAACTATTTTCTCCAGCTCTACCAGTCTCATAAAAATAAAACAAATTAAAAAAAGGAAAAAAACCAACCAACTTAAACAGAAGAACCTTCCAGAATCCAGCTCTGCTCACACACTGAGGCTGTGACGAGTACCAGGAGCACCATGTCCGACCTCCCTCTGCGCCCGCCGGAGCCAGCGAGCGCCCTGGCAGGCAGCCCCGAGACCTGTCCAAGCCATTGGGATGGATACACAGATAAACCAGGTCAGCAAAGTGTTTCCATCCTGGCCAGACAGTGACTAAGAGACGGCACTAATTTGTTACTCAGCCGAAGTTAAACTTTTCAGACCCAGAAGAGCCAAACGGTCGTTCCAAGTGAAAAAATACTGCAGGATGCATTCCTTTGCCCTGTCCCAGGAATACCCAGGGATTCATGATTTCAGGATGGAGCTGACAGCTCTTTCATATATCACTGAGAATAACAATCTAACCTTTCTGTTTTTCTTTTCATTCCCCAAATGCTATTTACTGGTCGCAAGAAGCTGCACGTCACGTTCACGCAGTGCTCTGGGGAGGTGGGGGGGCTGGACGAGCTCCACATGCTCTTATTGCAGAGGATCAAACCAACACACAAAACAGAGTTGTTTTACTGGCAGGACTGCTGTCAGCACAGCGAATGGAGTGTGTGTGAGGGAGCACCCACCGTCCACCCCTTTATGGATTCATGTGAGCCTTTACACAGGAGAACACAAATGATGAACCCTTTGGAGCCTGGAAGCCCTTCCAAATTTCTTTGGAATTTGATAACCTGCTCCAACACCTGTGGCTCTTGTACTGCCT
>NW_008681863.1:78812-83317 GCF_000695815.1 Acanthisitta chloris | reverse complement strand
GCAGCAGCTCCATGCTGGGGTTAGGGACCTGCATGCCCAGGTGATAGGGCAGCATCCTGACACCTCACTGCAGGACCCAGTGACTCCAGCATCCACACAGCAGGGAGGGGATATCACAGCAAAAGCCACTTTTTCTTTATTTTGGCCTTGGGGGCCTTTAGAAAATGGTGCTTTCAAGGGTCAGACTCAAAGCCAGACAGAACTCATCCAACACCACCCAAGGTGCCATGAAATCCCAAGACAGTGGCAGCTGAGCCCAGGAAATGCAGGGAGAAGCATCCCCAGCCCCCATGGTACAGGCTAGGGCTGTAGAGCCTGGGGCACTGTGTGGTCCCTGGGGTGCCACACACCACTACAAAGCATCTGTTCCTGCAGGCAGAGAGAATTTCACTCCATCAACCTGGCAAAGTGCTGCACAGCAGGGCTCTAAACAACCACCCTGCCACAGGGATTGAATCCAACTCCATCCAACACAGCAGCTTAAGGAACTGAACAGACGTCCGTGACACGATACAGCCTCAGTGAATGCTTGCAGAGAACACAGACCATGTCATACCCACATCTCATTTTACACAGCTATGCTGCTGTCTCGCAGTAGGCCAGGCTGGAGCTCCGCAGAGCTCTCAGCTCATTCCTCTTCTGCAAAGCTTCAAACCAGCTCTGCTGAGGTGCCATGCTCCAGAGCTCCAAATCAAACCCCTGCTGCCAGCCAGTCCTGCTGCTGCCTGGCCCCTTTTGGAACTCGAACAGTCCCCTCTCCTTCATCCCTCGGGATCTGGGAACCAGTTTTAATCCATGATCAAACCAGCCTAAGGAATCCCTGTGTGGCTATGGGGTATTGGGAGTGCCCGGAGAGGTCCCAGCCCCAGTAAGGATTTCCGTGGCAATGTGCTGTCACTGGAGGGACAGCACAGTGACAGTCCTCACACCTCCCCCATGGGCATGGAGACCAGGCAGACAGGTGATGTGCTGACTCCACCTGGTCTCCAGAACACCCCTGCAGAGGAACAGCTGAGCCTGGCACCCATGGACAAAGCAACACGCACGCAAAGCAGCAACTCTTACATTCAGGCAGGGCATCATCCCGTGGCAGGTGAGGTATATGAGAAGGGCTGTGCCGAAACACAGCGGACGCTCGAGTGGCAGATGACACATGCTGCATGCAAAAGGCACATCTTCAAGCTGCTGGGGCTTTTAGGGCTGGGCAGGGTTTGTGCTCCTCCTTCTGACACCCACAGCCCTTCCTTGTAGCACCTACTCCCAGGTCCCCACCCTGTGGCTCCTGCCCATGTCCTCACACTCACCCCATCCCGCCAGCTCCTGCCCACCGCTTGGTCAGTGGGCATGGGGAGCCCTCCAAAACTAGGGTAAAGTATTGGACCAAACTCATACCCCTCCTAGCTGTGGCTCAGAGCCATGATGGCTCAGGGCTAGCTGCTGTGATGCCACTGGAGAGGTCCTTCCTCTGGCTTATCCCTTGTCCAGCACAGTCCTTCCTCTGGCACACCCTTCACACACAGGTGTCTGGGCACCAGTCACCTCTGCACCCCACAGGGTAGTAGCCCCCCAGGCTGCTCACTGAGCCCGTCTGCCTGTGTGGCCATCACCACAGCTAGAGCCACAACATTTTTATAAACTACATGAAAAGAATTGCTGCCTTGAACTCATTTTAGCTTTTTCCCACCAAATCTCACTGGTACCCCTCTAGTCTGATGTTAAATCACTCACCATCTCCATAGTGCTCAGAGCTGCACAGAGGTCCCTGCTTCTTCCCAGTCCTTCTGCCCTTCTTCTTCCTCCTTCTCTCCTCCTTGTCTTCCTTCCCTCCCTCCTGGGCGGCTGGGAGGGCAGCAGCCTATTCCAAGATTCCTATCCGGCCGCCCACAGCCTCTCCCCACAATTACAGACCTCTGTGGCTGTCCCAGGTAAGCAATGACAGACCTCGAGGCACCTTCCATTTCCAGAGGCAGTTTTCCCTGCCTCTGTCATCTCCTGCCTGAAAATGAGCATCCTGCATGCCCAAGCAGCATGATGATCCCAAACAACCAGGTGGAGGGCCGTGAAAAATCATCAACCTGCCCCTAGAAAACAAGGGTATGGATATTCCCATGGGACCCTGCATCATTCCAGCAGCCCTGTCCCCAGTCCCATGGCAGGTCTGTGGGCCTGGGGTGGCCACACCAAAAGCTGGAAACAGCCCAGGACTTTTGTAAAGATAAAATTATCTTCTAATCCAAAGGTTACTCTTGGGTTTTCTATCCCACAGGAGAACATTTGGCAGGCAGACATGAGCTGTGAGTGCTGGGGCACTGGGATGGGCAGTGCAGGGAATAGCCCTAGATGGTGGCTGCTGGAGAAACCTCACACACTAGAGCTCAGGGTATAGAAGTACCCAAGAGAGGCACAGTCCAGAGGGTCTGATGGCAGTGAGGGACATGCTTGGTGTATTGTGGATCTCATAAAACACTCACTTCACCTCTGACCTCTTGGACTTGATCACCACAAAAGCCCAGAACCCCCAGCCAAAGGGCAACGCTGGGAACTCCCATTTCCAGCAGACACAAAACCTGCAGTGCTGATAGAAACTGCTTGTATAGATTATGGCAAGTTTACAGCTCCTCTCCCTACACACCTCTCCATACTCTGACATTTTCAGCTTGTTCCCCCTGTCCCACAGGTGCTAATGAACACATCACCCCTCCCCTTGCATTGTCCTGGTGTGACTCCCAGCCCTGCCCAGCAGCACCAGCCCTGCCGGATTAACCCTCTGTGCAAACTCACCCCAGCTCCTCTCTGCTTTGAAGGCAGCAGTCTCTGACTTCAGGAAGGCATTGTACCCTCAACAGGATCCCATGTTTCCCAGCTCCCACAGTCAGTCCCATAAAAGCTCTCATGCCACCTGCTGAGCAGGACAACCCCAGTCCTGTCCATCTGCTGCTTGGAGACAGCAGCAATGCTGCAAGGAGTATCCCGGTCACTCGCCACTGTTCTCCCCATTTATTTTAGGGACACAAGGCAGACAGGCTCCAGGCACCTCAGGAAGGATCCAGGAACCTCTGGTTCAGCCCAAACTTGTGGCAAGTCAACAGCACCCAAATCTCAGGGGCCACAGACAGACACTGAGGACCTTCCACTGAAGGAGAGAGTTGCTTCAAAATACATAAAAGTATAGATCTTCAGGAAGGTGAGGAGATGAAAGGCAGAGGAAGAACTGACTGAACACTTCCAGGGATGGAGCAGCCACAGCTGCTCTGGGCAACCTGTACCAGTGCCTCACCACCCTCAGAGAAGAATTTCTTCCCAATATCCAATCTAAACCACCTCTTAGTTCAGAGCCATTCCCCTTGTTCTATCACTCCATGTCCTCGCAAATATATATATATACACACCCACCCACACATATTTTATATATATTTGTATTTTATGTTTAATTGTGCTGTTTCCAGGACTGCTCCCACGGGAAGCACAGCCCCATGCTGCTTTGACTGGGGGTCAGGATGCACAGGCAGGAGGAGGAAGGCAAGCCATGGCCCCAGGGGCTCTGCCTGCAATCAGCTTCTGTGAGGGAAGAAATTAAATAAAGAAATCGGGATTTGTTCCTGCTTAGTGAACACTCACTAGAGAGTCATGATGAAACTCTGAATGTGCTTTTCCAGGCAGGAGACAGTGGTGCTGGGGATCATGGGCTGGTCCCATGGTGGCACAGGGATGTGGGTGCTCATGGCATGAGCAGGATGGACGCTGTCAGAGTAGGAGGAATGAAGTCAGGGATGTCAGAGCACAAGGAACTTTAGCTGGGGATTTGGGGCAAACCAATGAATTTACTGTGCAAGAAAAATGGGGCTGAGATGGGACGGTGGAAGAGGAGCAGGGAGAGAAGAGGGAAGGTGCAACCTGAGCCCCACGGCTGGCATGGAGAAGAGCAGCAAAAAACTCTTCAGAGAGCAGACCCTGACCAACTTCCACAGAGGCACTGCTACAGTGGGATCACCCACTCCCCTGCCTGTCCCCTGCCCTCAGGAACCAGACATCTGGGAGCATCCCAGCACCTCACGATTCATGGCAGCAGCAGAGTGGACATGGTAAACTGTTATAAAAAACTAATTGGAAAAGCTACTTTTGGGGCAAAAGGGCCCTTTTCGCAGAGCAGGGGAGGAGAGGAAAGTCAGTAAAAAAGAAACAGAGAAGAAAAAGCTGCTGTGTAAGAGATGAAGGAAGAGGGAAAAAAAAGTTGAAAAGAAATCCCTGGGGAATTGCGGAGAAGAAGAAAGAGCGTAGACACGCCAGGCAAGCCGGAGCGAGAGCCAGGGAGCAGGAAGCGTCTAACTAGGATGGAGACAGAGATACTACAGAACCGTGGTGACGTCATGCCCGAGTCGCAGTGGTTTCCAAAACAACTCCAAACTCCAGCACCCGGAGAGGGAGCGAGGAGAGCAGAAGTGGAAACGAGATGGGGCTCAGCACTCAGAGGGAGCTGGAACAGGAGCTGGAGGAGTCTGTGGAGC
>NW_008681863.1:78488-78780 GCF_000695815.1 Acanthisitta chloris | reverse complement strand
GGGCTCTGGGGAGCCAGCAGCCACGGAGACAGAGGTTATTGTAGACCCAGGCAGCATCAGAAAGGAAATTCCTGAGGGTGTTTTCCTAATTGACGCGTACAATGAAGTTACAGTCCCCCAAAGCCCCTTGCTGCAAGAAGGTAAATGCTGGATGCTCCCAAAAGCAGAGCCAAGGAGTGAGCAACAGCAGAGCCGGCGACCCAGAGGAAATAAATCTGCTGTAAATGGGAACCACACACGGAGAGTTGTCCTGATGGCAGCGAGCGGCTCTGCCCCAGCCTGTTCGGATTAG
>NW_008681863.1:73013-78453 GCF_000695815.1 Acanthisitta chloris | reverse complement strand
CTGGGTCAGCTCAGGGCTCTGCACAGAGGGTGGAGAACAAAACCAGAGGAAGGCAGAGGAACTCTCCCCAGGGTCAGGCTGTGATGCCCCTAGCCAGGGCTTGTGATGAGTGCCCACAGCCCAGTGCTGGCAGGGTATGCCAGCCACAGCACTCACCCTGAGGATGAGGTAAGGTGACTCAATAGCCACAGTGGCACTGAACAAGGACATTTCTTGGCTGCATGGACAACCTAGTGACCAAGCAGCTCCTCACCCATAGAAGGGAATCAATTCATCCTTGTTTCAGGCAGGGAGAGTTCAAGGAGAGTCCAGCACAGACCTCTGCATCCTCCCAGGGTCTGCAAAGGACCCTGACATTAAGGACAAACAGCACAACTTCTAGGAAGCCCTTTTGGAAGAGACTTCTCTGCCAGGATGGTGCCAGCCAGATGGGAGAAACCCATGTTGATGCTTCCACTTGTGTCTCCCCTTAGAATCATAGAACCAACAGGCTGGAAAACACCTCAAAATCATCGTGTCCAACCTTACAATGCCCAGGAGAATCCTTGGGAAGGCAGTGAGACCCTCAAGCTGGTGAGAAAGGGGACCGCTAGGACAGAGAATGCAGGACCCAGAAGGCGATGATGCCCTTGGTGCTAGCACAGCAATGTGCCCTCTGGGTGGCTCAGAGCTGGCAACACCAGGGAGCAGAGTGATCACCAGCAGCAGCCCCTGCCCATCACCCTCCCTGCAGACCCCTTCACAGCTTCCTGGTTAAATCCCACCAGGGCTGCTTTCCTGCCCGGGGGCGAGGAGAGCCTGACTCATGCACTAGAAGGAATTAATAAGCGAGCAGAGGAGCTGGGCTCATCCCATCCACCCGGCAGAGTGAATCACCACTGCTCCGACTGCCTCGTGTATTGTTCCAGAGCTGAGTCAGTGCTGCTGCACAGGTTACAAGGGGAGGAATGAAAAGTTATGGCCTGTGAAACACAGCAGCACTGAGAAATTAAAAAAGAAGTGCTGCTGTAAGCAAGCTAATAGGACTACCCACGGAGTCCTAGAAAAGCAGTGCTCTGGGCTCCAGCTTCCCCCCACCAGGAATCCAACCCTCTGGCCCCCATTGCAGCCAGGCTCACTGCCGCCAGCATGGGCAACTTGCTTGGCAGCAGCAGTTTCATTTCTGCTCAGAAGCTGCCACCTCTGTATTTATCATTTTTTCAATATACAACCTTAATTGGATGACGTGGTATAGTTGTTTCTCCCACCCCAGCTGGGTTGCACGCACTGCACACAAAAAAAACCCTCTGCCTTTCCCATCCCTGGAAGTGTTCAAGGACAGGATGGATGGGGTCTGGAGCAATCTGGTGGCCCTGACCATGTGTCCCTGTACAAGGTGTCCCTGACCATGGCAGGGGGTTGGAATGAGATCAACCCAAACCAGACAGTGATTCGATTCCCACTGCCCCTAAACTCACAGCCCTGGTCTATCACTTCTGTTTTGTACTTCCTAAAGTATAAAATGGGATTTTGAAGGATGAGGTAAACAGTAACCTCTGGAGAAAGGTCTTTCTCAGGGCAGGGGACAATACACTTTCTCAAGCCCTCCAGCTGCCAGGGTGCTCCATCTCTCCCAGGTAAGGAGAAAGCCCAGCTGTGCCAGCCCCCATTTCCCACCCCAGAACAGCTCCTGCCATGCAGTGATGCCTCACCAATGTGAACAGCAGCCCCATGCTGGGCATTGCAAAAAGAAAAAAAAAATAAAAAATAATCAGACTTCACCTCAAAATGAAGCAAAAACCTTCTGCACTCAGACTGCTGCCACATCCTGCTTTCCAAGGTTGGGACAGAGCATCTCAGGCCCTCTTAGGTTCCTTGTTTGCCCACAATCCACACACTTTGCAGCCTGGAAAGTACTTAGCTGATACACGGGACACAAAAACTTGGAGAAACGGGACTAGAACCTGGCTTCATGGAGCAGAAAGATGGGAAACAGCTTGGGAAACAGGGTCAGCTTCTGGTCTGTCCTTACAGACAACCATGAATTATAAACATCGTCTGTGTCCTAAGTGCCTCTTTCTGATCATATCACCCCTAAACGAGTCTCAGCCTCCTCTGACACCAGGTAATAATTGGGCTTTGAAGATACAGCATGGCAGCAAGTTCTACAGGTTAGTGCCTACTGGATAAGGGAGTATTTCCCCACAGCAGTACTGCATCTGCTTCCTTCCAGCCTCATGTAATGTCCTTCTGCATGAGATAAAGACCAAGTGCTCAAAGCACATGCCGTGACTCATGGTGTCACCCCACAGCCATCAACCCCATCATGCCAAGACTCCAGGGAAGCTCTGGGAGCATCCCAGATGGATGGTCACAGCCCTGAGTGCTGCCAGCAGCCTCCCTTCACACCATTCCTGGCTGAGCACAGTGGTGGCAGTGGGCAGGACCCACACGAACACAGCATGAAACCTACTTGTCCATCATGCAACCCAGTGTCATCCAATCTTCCACCACCCTAATCTCAATGAACCATCGACTCAAAACAAAACAAAAACTGCTCACAAAACCCGGCGAGCACCAGGTTACCTCTGTTTGCTCCTACAAGGATCTAATTCAGCTCTGATAGGACAGTTATTATTATATATTAAATGAGTGGCAATTGATTATTAAGAGCGTATTCATTGGAACTGGCAGATGGGTAATCAGATACCTGGCTATTACATAGCTGTGAAACCACACTGAATATGCTTCTAATGACCAACTGCTATTTACTTAACATTCAATATCCATCGCTAGGAAAGGTCTCTCTAGATTTAATAAGCCTCTGTTATTTTATGTTTAATTAAATACCATCCACTATTAAAAACATATTTAACTGAGGTCGAAACCAGTAAAAACTGTATCTTATAACACAGCTGCTAAACCTCAAATATCTTCTTAATGATTAATTGGGATTTAGCACATGATCGCTGTCCTACTGAGAGCGGATGGAAAGCGGAAGCTCAACGACTCGGGGACCAAAGTGCTTTGCTTCTGCAAACAATTCTGTTGGTTAAATAGTTTGGCTAATAAAAGTAAAACAGAGCAGTAGGAGTCTTGGTTCCTACGTCACCCGACTTTGGAAAATGCAGAATAGACCATAGCTGCTTCCACAGTGCCAGGCAGCCTGCATGGCTACACAGGGAGCCAGGAGCACTGTCCTCCAGTGCACAGAGATCCAGAAACCAGAGGGGTATTTCTGCGGGGCAGGACAACAGGAGGACCTCTCCAGCACTGCTCTGCCCCAACTTTGATACAGAAGTTCTGGAGCTGGGGTGGGGAACTCCTGATGGGACACATCCAGTTGGGATTGTCAATGACATCCTATCTGCTTGGGCTGGCCAGCTGGGGCAGCTCAGTGGTTCATTGCACCCACCAGCTTCTCCAGCAGAAACCAATGGTGTCTGGAAGAAGTTGCAGACAGATTTCATAGAGTCACAGAATCCCAGAATGGTTTAGGTTGGAACAGATCATGAAGACCACCCAATTCCACCACCTACCAGGGCAGGGACACCTTCCACTTGATCAAGTTTCTCCAAGCCCTGTCCAACCTGGCCTTGAACACTTGCACAGATGTGAGGCATCCACAGCTTCTCTGGGCAAACTGTTCACCATGACTGTACAAAACTTTGATGTTAAAAACAAAAAGACATTTTCAGGTCATGGGACTGATGGGCTCCCAGAACCAAGGAGCCTGCAAGAACAAGTCGTGCAAAAGCAGCAGACTAAGGACTGATGTTCCTGCCCCTCACAAGGAGGCACAATGGGGGTCACTCAGTTCCCCAGCCATGAACACCTACAGAACCACACACCACGTGTCACCTTCATCACTGGGCATAGGACAGCTGATGGGGGAAAAGGGCCTCTTGGCAAGGGGGAATAAGCTTGAACAGGGAGCAGGGAGAAGTCCAAAGCATGTCAACGCTTGGGAAAAAGCCATTCCACCTCAGTGACCTCTTTCAAGAGGATTTATTTTAATTGTTTTTGTTTTGAAAGCCCTTGAAAGCAAAATCTGATACTAGCAAAGCATTAAATATAGCAGCACATACCCACACGGATTGCACAAGAAAACAATTTAAGAATAGAAACAGCAAGAATGCCTATAAATGCCGAGAAAAATACCAGGAGAAGAAAGCCAAGAGGGTCCTTTCCTTCTGTTGTTCGCCTCCCAACCTCAGGCATGCTGGGGAAATTGGGGTTAGACAGTGGGCTGCATGATTCTGTCCTGGGAAATGAGTCAAGAGCCTGGAACGTCGCTCAGCGCTGGGCAAAGCCAGCGGCAACTCTCAGTTATGAGCTCATGGGCTTCCTCGGAGCGACTCTGGCGTGTCAGACCTGGGTTTGTGGTGCTCCAGTGAGAGGCACCGAGGGATTGGCACGAGGGAGCTGCTGGAGATAACCAAAGCTCTTCCCCAAAGTCATGTCCCAAGAGTGAATCATCATCCTGACATGAATGACATACCAAAGGGATAAGCAAGCATTCCCAGCATCTGACAAGGCACCATGCTATGCATGGGGGGGGTTCTAAATATCCACATGGAGTAGGCATCTTTTAGGAAAATCTTAATGTTATTCCCATGTCTGAAAATAAAAGTGTCTTTGAGAGTCACAGAATGATTTGTGCTGGAAGGGACCTTAAAGCTCACCTCATTCCACCCCCTGCCATGGGCAAAGACACCTTCCACTAGACCAGGTTGCACCAAGCCCTATCCAACCTGGCCTAGAATACTTCCAGGGATGGGGCAGTCACAGCTTCTCTGAGCAAGAAGTTTTCAACTTCTTCTTCACCAGAGAAGCCCAAGAGAGTCCAAGCACCAGAGATCCAAGCACTTTGACCAGGGAAAAGTAGTTCAGGGCAAACTTGAGTGGTTGCCTCTGCAAGCCAGTTAGAGGCTGCATCCACAGAAGCTCCAAGAAAAGGACAGGAACAAGAAAGATCTCTTGAGAGGATGCTAGTGGAATAACCATGTCATCAAAGAACCTCTCTCACCTCCCAAATCTGAGAACCAGGAGGAAAGTCCAGCTGGATTTAATTTCCTTCTCCAAGCACTGCCATGTATGTATATGTACATATACAAATATACAAACTACCTACTCACCTTCCACCACATCCCTCCCATGAACCCTCAGCACCAGGGTAAGCAGTCCCAGGAGATACCATCTGGGCTGCTTCAAAGCCATGCAGCTGACTAAGTAAATAGTAGAGGTGCCTGTCTGAGTGATATGGTGATTAAGGGTGTCTCCATCTCCAAATCAGCCTTGGAGACTTTGCTGGAATATTGACTAGTGCCCTGCAGTGCCATGGAAGCAGCTCCACCCCTGATGTGTCCTGTATCATTCTGGACAAGTCAGAGGATGTGAAGAATGAGGAGGAAGCCTCTGGAGATACTTCCCTTGTCCAGTGGAGGAGAGTAAGACATCT
>NW_008681863.1:68081-72999 GCF_000695815.1 Acanthisitta chloris | reverse complement strand
CATTCAGACAGAAACCACTGCCCATCTTAAAGCAACTTGATCTCACTTTTGATTAACTCTTCACAAGAGCCCTACAACCCGTAACTACATCTTGGTATCTACAAATAACTCCCACACGGTACAGGAGGCTGCAGAAGCTGTTCCAGCTCCAGCACAAGGGTTTGCCTGCTTCAGGTCTCCTCTTTGCATCCTGGCAACCCCATGGTTCCCAGGATAGCTGGCTTAGGAGCACCTTTTCCACCAATACAGTCCCAGCTCTCCAGCTGAAACTCCAGGCCACATCCTGTTGAGTTCAAGTGTTGCCAAGAGAGCACTGCAGAACTGAACATGGGATAAGGGCCCAGATGGGAATCACGGATGTGTGGGATAAGGAAATGGAGATGGGCTGAAGCAGCATCCATGGAGATCCCATTGCAAGTTTCCTTCCATAACAAGAATCACACTCCTTGCCCAAAGCTGAGGTGAGGCCAGTCAAAGCCTCTGTGGAGGCAGAAAACTACACACAGTGCTCACCACAGAGCCAAATCCAACTTCTACTTCTGCTGAAGTTTTCTCACGTCACTAGAGATCTTTCCTATGTCGCTTGATATCTTCCTTTCCATGTCTACAGTGGAGGCATCTTCTTCAGTCAATGGCAGGACGGGTATCTCCAAATATCTTCCTCTTCTGTTTCTCACACACACACACAAGCCACCCCTCTAGTGATGCCCATTTCCCTCCATCATCTAAGGAAGGGACTGCAGACAGCCAATCCAGACACATACGCCTGCACCGCCACGTCTCTGTTTGGACAGGCAAATCCCACCCTTCCTCTTTCCATGCCTTCCTTTCCTCCACTGCAGAAGCAATCTAGCCCGTGGATGCCATCCCAACCCAACCACAGCAACACAGCGAGGCTTAATTCATCACAGCCTGCAAACCACCCTGAGAACCTCCACCACTGTGTAAATTCCGAGAGCTATTTGTTTAACCCCGGCAGCAGACGACGGCAGGCACCCAAACCCACAGCCCCACTGGCTTCTCACAGCTTCCTCCACTGCAGAAGCAATCTAGCCCGTGGATGCCATCCCAACCCAACCACAGCAACACAGCGAGGCTTAATTCATCACAGCCTGCAAACCACCCTGAGAACCTCCACCACTGTGTAAATTCCGAGAGCTATTTGTTTAACCCCGGCAGCAGACGACGGCAGGCACCCAAACCCACAGCCCCACTGGCTTCTCACAGCCGCCACGGCCCCACCACGGGCAGCAGATGGATCAGCTGCCACGAAACAACAACTTCCTTCTTTCTTTTTGCTGGAGTTAACTGGGGTTTAGACTGGGATTTCGGTTACGTTTGTGGGCAGCCTTTCTGGAGACAACCACCCGCCTGATGCTAGGGGAGTACAAGATGCCTGAAACCACGGGCAGTTTGGGTTTATTTGGATTCCAGTGTTCCCATCGTTCAAAATCCTGGGAAAATGAGTAGATGTTGCTGGGGTGAAATTTTGGGTTTGGAAATAAGTGTTAGACTGGAGGTAACTTGTTGTCCAGCCAAGCAGCCAGGAGACTAGGCTCCCTCCTTTGGCTCTCCTAGGCGTCCCCAGAGCAGGAGTTTGCAAGGATGAGAGCGATGTGCATGGCCTCGGAGATATTTAGGGGCTTGCAGGCCAAGGAAGCACACAGGCACACACGGAGCCTGCCCTCTGCCAAAACCTGACACCGCTCTGGAATGTAGAAAATTGCAAACGATACTTTAATTCCACAGTCACTCAACAGTAGCTCTGGCCATGGGAAATACTGGGAAAAGTGCACACTTGGGAGTGCTGACACGGAGCACGTCCAGTCCCAGACTAATCTACCAGGCTGGAAACCATGCTACCTGTGTCCAAACTTCCAGCCCCAGCAAGTCCCCCCACCTGCCTGCCCTTGAATCAGCAAGAAATGCTGCAAGGCATTGGCCAGCTCTGCAGTGATGGGTCAGCTCATGCCAGCGCTGCAGGAGAATATGTCCCATCCCACCCTGGGGACAGACCCAAACAGAGCACCTAAGGAGCCTACAAGCCTTGCTCCCTAGGACCTCCAATCCCTGCAGGATCTCACAGCTTCTGTGCTTTTATCCTGCTCTGCACCTTCAGCCACCCCCTGCCAGGGGGACATGTCATCACCATCAGATCCACAGGGACCATGTTTTGATGAAGAGTCAGGAGAAACCCAACAAAAACAAAGGTGAGAGGATATGGTAAATTCACAACAGCCATGTCAGGAGCTCAAGAACAGCCACAGCTAGATATACTACCAGGAGGGAGAATGTGAACTTGAAAATAGTTTGCAGTTAAGATTTAACACCACTGATCAGCTATAGGTGACCTGCATTGAGTAAAGATAATCATGATGGAAAAAATCCACAGTATTTAGTGTAAAATCATCCTCTACCGTCAGCTGAAGGCTCTGAACCACAAACACACAGTGCTTCCAACCAGGGACATCTGCTGCTCCCCCTGCCTGCTCCCCCTGCCTGCTCCCCAGCATCTTTGTGTTTAGTTACACTCCAGAAAAGGAGGTCTCTTCTTGTGTCCTATGCCATAATACTGGACCTTCAACAGAAAAGACTCAGTGGGGTATCTGAGGCTCTGCATGAGATCTCATTGATCCTGCATGGAGTGGTCATAGAGCCATAGAATATCCTGAGTTGGAAGGGACTCACAAGGACCACTGAGTCCAACTCAACAATGACCTCAACAATCCCATCATGTGCCTGAGAGCATTGTGCAGGACACATTGACTACAGGGTGATTCTTTGAGAGGTTCAGATCCCACTCTCATCCATTGTAGAACAACCTCCTCCTGCCTAAGCACTCCCTCTCCATAGCTCTGGTTTCCTTGAAATGTTCTAGCCACAAACAAATCCCTCAAAACCACAAGTCAAAACAGCGCCCTGGCTATTTTAGGGAGTGGGTGGCAGCAGATAGTGGGGAGACCACTGGTATCCCAGTGCCACCCGTACTGGTTTCTGCTCCCAGAGAGCCTGGTTTGCCACCTGGAGTGAGCAGCCTCCATCCTGCCTGTGGGCTGCTGCTTCCCAGCAGCAATCCCTCTTCCCACAGAGCTCCTGTGGGCCAGGGCTGGGCTTTGTGCTGTGTCTTAGCAAGTCAAGGAGGTAGAAACCCCTTCTGCAGCCTCGCTGGAGCGTCACGCCGTGCGCTGTTAGAGGGTAACCCGAGCTGTGGTTTCCCGACATTCCTTGTGGCTCCAACTCCCCAGCCAAAACAAAACCAACATTTTCCTTTTTCTTTTTTTATTCCCTTCTCTCTCCTTGAGCCTAAACAGGAGGAGGGGGTCCCTCCACAACACTTAGCCAGTCACGCTGGCTAGAAAGCAGCTAATCCCAGCTGGTTCCCAATTCCCAGTTGTGTTCCTGCAGCCCCCTCACCCCATGGCATTGCCTCACAGCATCACCCCATGCACCCTGGTCGTCCAGGGACTGCTGTGGGGTGATGCCATGGGGCTGGGGCACTCAGTGAGCACATAGGGACACACTGTCTGCTCCTGGCTCATGAAAGTTGGTACCACTCCGTGTGGAGCAGTGCCACTGGTTTCCACTGGCAGGGAGCCAGAGCCTCTGTCTTTAGAAACTTCCTCGAGAACAGCAAGTGAGAGGAGAGATGATGCAGCTCCACTGATAACATCAGTCGTGTTCATGTGACCCCACAGACACATCACTAGCCATGGGGCTTTCCAAGGAAAATGGAAACTGATCCAGGGGCCATCCCCAGCACGGTGTTCTGAGCACAGCAACTGTGGCCCAAGAAGAGAGGAGGGAATCACACCTCAACGCTGTAGTCACAGCATTGTCACCCCAATGAGCTGGTGGCATCCCCATCTGCCACCTTCACAGCTTTTATACAGCTTTTTATGTGGGTGGGGCTGACCTTGGCTGACTGCCCAATGCCCCCCAGCTGCTCTCTTGCTCCCCGTCCTCAACAGCAACACGAGCACTGCAAATCCCACCTTCTCACTCTCTACAACTCCCTGCCAAAAGGTGCAGCCAGGTGGGGTCAGGCTCTGCTCTCAGGGAACAAGTGACAGGACAAGGGGAAACAGCCTCAAGTTGTGCCAGGGGTTTAGATTGGATACTGGGAAAAATCCTTCACTGAAAATGTTGTCAGGCACTGTCACAGGCTGCTCAAGGCAGTGGTGGAGTCACTATCCTTGGAGAGGTTTAAAAGGCATGTGGATATGGCAACTGGGGACATGCTTTAGTGGTGGCCTTTGGCAGTGCAGGGGGAATGGTTGGACTAAATGATCTTAGAGAGCTCTTCCAACCTTAATGATTCTATGACTCTATGATTCTATGCTCACTGACTTACCAAACATCTGCTGCCTGCTGGTATCAGCCATTCCTCCGTGCTGCCAGAGAGCTGGTTCCATAGCAGGGGAATCTCCATGATGGGATAAAAATTACATTCACCACCAAGGAATGGGAAAGAGCAAATCGCTGTCCTGGTGAGCAGGAGGTGTTGCCAAGGACAGGGCAGGAGCATGCACCAGTCTGAGGTGAGAAGTGGTTCCAGCTGGGTGGGTACAGAAAAGAGGCAGAGGCATTCCAAGG
This sequence comes from Acanthisitta chloris, assembly GCF_000695815.1. NCBI lineage: Eukaryota > Metazoa > Chordata > Aves > Passeriformes > Acanthisittidae > Acanthisitta > Acanthisitta chloris. The sequence continues at coordinate 68,406 of NW_008681863.1, read as the reverse complement.
TGGGGAACATCCACTCTAGAAGTGCTAAAGGCTGCTCCTCACTCATCAAGACAGGAAAAATATCAGCGATGTACCAAATTTTAACAGCAAGTGATGCCTTGTCATATAACATGACTGAGTTGATAAACTCTTAACAAATTCAAATGTTTTGTGCTAAACCTGTGCCTTTCCCTGCATCCATCACCCAGGCTAACAGCAGATGGGGAAGGACAAGGTGTCCATCATTCTTGTCCCTGTGGTTGGGTTGCAGGGAGCAATTTTAGGATGAGAGATCCCCCAGGGCTGGGTTTGACCATCCCCAGCCCTGGGTACAGCACACAGCTCT
>NW_008681863.1:66757-68054 GCF_000695815.1 Acanthisitta chloris | reverse complement strand
GAAAGAGTTAACACTTTCCCCAGTTTCTGACAGTGTTATTCAATACATTATTGACGTTGAAAAGTCGTCACGTTACAAGCCAGCAGTCCACAAGTATTAGGAGGAAAATAAAGGCACGCAGAGAGACACACACACCACGGGGCCGTGGGCCCCTCCGAGCTACAGTTACGTTACCGCACAGAAACTCCTTTCCCAGACTCACTTTCCTCCCCCATCTGGGGCAAAACCGACTCGTCTGTTATTTGCATTTAATGCCACAGTGAATCCCTAAATCCAGCTCAGAGAACGGATTACTGAGGGGGGGGAGGGATGGCTGCACCAGGGTTTTTTCTCAGGCTTCAACAGTTCTGGTGCTCTGTGGTTGAAATAAGGACTGGGACAGCGGTGCCAAGCTCACGGGGAGAGGTGAGCACAGCATAACACTGCTGCTGAGCACACCTCTCCCAGCTCCAACTGCTGTGGCTCTGAGGGAGCCAAGGATGGCAGCTGTCTGCACCAAGTTCACAGAATCATGGAGTCATTTGTTTTGGAAGGGACCTTAAAGACCATCTTGTTCCAAGCCCTGTCCCACTCTGGTCTTGAACACTGACAGGGATGGGACAGCCACAGCTTCTCTGGGCAACCTATGCCAGTCCCTTACCACCCTCACAGGGAAAAATTTCTTCCCAATATCCCATCTATCCCTGCCCTCTGGCAGTGGGAAGCCATTCCCACTTGTCCTGTCACTCCCTTGCCGAAGTCCCTCTGCAGCTCTCTTGGAGCCCCTTTAGGCACTGGAAGGGGCTTAAAGGTCTCCCCCAGAGCCTTCTTTTCTCCAGGCTGAACATCCCCAGCTCTCTCAGTCTGTCTCCAGAGCAGAGGTGCTCCAGCCCTCTCAGAACATCTTCGTGGCCCTTGGAACCATTAACTACAGAGCACCAGTATCACAACTGTTCACTGGAACAACATTATTCCCTGTCCCTTCCTCCAGCCCACACCTCACCCTCCACTCAGGCCCCTACGATGGTGCTTCAATGGAGGTCAAGCCCAGGGGCAGGAAAAGAAAATTTTAAAACTACTAAAAATGTGGAAAAGCAGGTACCCATGAAGGGGTCTCATCCCTAAGGCCAGCATCAAGGAGGGGAATCTCACCATGGTACAGACCTCAGTTTTCCACAAAGTGAGGATATCCTGAAGGCTTCAGGCTCCACCAGCTGCTCCAGCCATGGTCATCTCCACCCTGCCAAGCCTATGCAGCATGTGGTGCACAACAGTCCAGGTGAGCTGGGGAGGTCATGAGGACCCTTGTGACAGGAGG
>NW_008681863.1:64349-66744 GCF_000695815.1 Acanthisitta chloris | reverse complement strand
ATGGACAGGGTGGGCAGGAGCCCAGCAGCACCTGCCCACCACAGGATCCACCATGGGCATGGTGGAGGAGGCATGAGGGAGAAGGCTGGATGGGGAGAGGGAGCTCGCCAGGCACACTGCCTCCCTGCTCGTATTTTATTTCATCTCCTGATGGGTGAAATGTGTCCTTAATTTGTTCGGAAAGAAAAAGCGAGTGAGCTGCATTCTCACACCCATAACGAAGACAACACGCAAAGCCCTTTAAAAGCCGGCGCCACACATACTATGCGCTGCCTTGTTCTAATTAAGGATGTCTTTTCTCGTTAGCTGGAGCTGTGTGTGCTCCGGCCAATGCTGCCTGTTGGCAAGGGCCTCGTGGTGCCCACTCCTGCCTGGCAGCATAGCTGGGCACTGCCTGGCCTGGGGCTGAGCGGTGCCTCGGGGCTCAGTGCTGAGCACGGGCAAAGGAGAACATCCAAGCCCTTCCCAGACGATCTGTCCCCAGAGGGCTGTTTCTGGCTTTGCTAGCATTTGAGAAAGAGGGGTGCATCTGGTTTTAATCTTACCCCTCGCGGTAGCTGTCACCATGGGTTTGCTGTCAGGGTAAAAGATGCCTTCACGCAGCCCCGTGCCAAAGCAGCAGACATGGAAAACCCAGGCTACAGCAAAACCCCCATGTCCTGGGCTACCCTGGGCTCCACACCTTGGCCCAGCCACCAGGGAAGGGGCCACCACCCCTGCCCCATTGCTCATGGGGTGGCTAGTTGACAGAGAGCACAGGAGTGGAGGGACATGGCATTAGGGAGCATGTGCCTTCCTTTTGGCCAGCAGCACTGGCGAGAGGGGTCTGGACCCCAGGGACCCCAGCAGCAGCACCCACAGTGGGCACCACGCCAGGCCAGGCAGCACAAACCCCTGCAGCAGTGCTCGCCTGCCCCAGAGCCTCAAGTCTGTGCTCCAGTCATCTCTTCCCTTCTCCCAAAAAACACAGGGAACCACAAGAACCACAAAAATGCATCTTCTCCACAGGGCAGAGCCTGTCTCTCTGAAGGGCACGGCACGCTGCCGGGGGACCAGCCGCGCCGCTCACCCCCGGCTCGAGCCGCCTGGAGAGCTGCCAGCCTTTAGAAGCAGCTGTCACATAAAAGCAAACACTGAAAGCCATTACACTGACAGCAGAGCAGCTTTGACGCCGACTCCGGGCTTGACGTTGCTCCATTCTGGTTCAGTTCAATGGTTTCCCCCCTGCAGCCACCCTTCCCGCGTGTTCACGCCTGACAGGAGGCTCCTCCTCCTCCTCCTCCAAATTTGCAGTGCTGTGACATCATGCTGCTATGCCACAGTGACAGCAGTGAGGTCACAGGCTCACATGGAAGGTGGCAAATCTACCCTCTTGCCAAGCTAGGGAAGTAGTGGAGGAAGCAGAGGAAAAGGCAGAGGATGGTGTGGAGATAATAGAATCACAGAATCATTAAGGATGAAAACCCCTCTCAGATCAAGTCTAACCATTAACCCAGCACTGACAGGTCCAGCACTAAACCATGTCCCCAAATCCCATATCCACATGTTTTTTGAACTCTTCCAGGGGTGGTGACTCCACCACAGATGTCACCAGCAGCTGGAGCAGAACAGCACATAGGTTATCCAAGCAGGGACTTACCTCACCCCAACCCCAGGCCGTGCAGTCACTCACATGAAGGGACCTGCAAGAAACCAAACTGGAAATATCCTTGGAAGCTAAATCAGGATTGTCAGCCAGTATGGGAAAATCCCATCTCCTTCATGTGTTCATGGCCTCACCAACCATGAACTATCTTCCACACAGGGAGCTTATGGACATGCTGCCCTTGCTCCTCAGCATCTGCTCTGTGGCACATGGAGATGGGGAAAGCTGGGGCAGAGGCCAAGGAACAGACTCACAGCACTGCACAGAGCAGGGGACGTCCCACCAGCTGCAGGTCCCTCCTTTTTCCCCCAAATCCTTTGGCTTTGCAGACCCCATTGTCACCTGCTTCCACTGCCAGTGGTGTGGCAAGAGTTCCCAGGGCTAGAGAGGCAAGGTCAGCTCAGTGTCCGGCAGCATCCTTCATCCATTCACAGGGCACAACATCCCTCCCTGCAGATGGGTTGGGGAAGAGAATCCAGCTCCAAAATATCCCTGGCCCTATGGGCCATGTCCTGCTCTACAGCAAGGCTCTGCCCCAAGGAAGTTCTCATCCCCATCCCTGAGACCAGACTGAGTTTCAGCCTCCAAATGGAGCAACAACCCAAGAAAGTCCAACAGTGTCTCTGAAATTTCTCAAATGAAATGACTCCCAAGGACTCCCACTTCACCCTCAGCAGGATTTACTGCCTCACTCATCATCCAGGAGAATTTTACAGATCTCAAAAATGACAGGCACAGCCCCAACACGCG
>NW_008681863.1:54796-64325 GCF_000695815.1 Acanthisitta chloris | reverse complement strand
GCCGAGCCTGCAGGCTAGGAGGTGCCAACTGCCCCCAGAACCACTTAATAAGGTGTTAACTCCCGGCCTAATTGCCACCACTTAACATGTCAACACCCTTCACCTCACTGCTGCTGAACAAGAAGGTTTGAACCCGCACGGCTGGGCGCACACTCACGAGTTTGATCCTCGGCTGTGTTTTCTTTCCATCTCCCTCCCCTCCATCACCCCAGTGCCCGAGCCCAGCACACTCCCATCTCCTCCGCTCTCCCTCCCCGAGCTGGGAGCTTTGCCGAGCATCTCACCTCCAACCAGCCACGTTCCTCCCTCCCTCCTTCTCCACACACCCACATACACAAAGGGAACTTCACTCACAGCATCCTAAGGTTGCACAGGGGGGAAAAAAAAAAAGGCAGGAAATTAAAAAGGTTCATGTAACAACATTAACAAAGCTGCAATGCACAGCTAGGATGTATATAAAATATCACATAAAATAAGGTGTCAGCCGAGCCCTGAGCCAGAAGGACAGGACCATGCCAGCGCCTGTATCCACACAGCACAGGATCAGCTGCCGACAGCACAGGGAGAAGGCAGCAAGCACATTTGCCACAATCACAGCTGTGTCCTTCCAGTTTTCCCTAAGATTTTTCTGAATTTGGCCATTGCCATGTTTTATATCTACCCACATCGCTCCATCTTTCACTTTTTAAGGCACAGAAACTGAAAAAACAATAAAATCAGTCTCCAAGTTTAGTCGGAGCCCCATTCACACAATTTCAGCGATTTATTTCCAAGGCTGCTGCTATAAAGCCTCTTGCTCACATCCTAACAACCCAGCAGCACAGAACTCTCCAGAAAAGGGTAATTCATGTACTATACTTCTTTAAATAGGCTACTTTCTGCAGCATCCAAAGCAGACCCAGACCAGCAGCTCTTCCCCACTGCACTGGGATGCAGTTCCCATCCTTGCAGAGGCAAGCATGAGAGAGGGGATGGGCTCACAACTCTGAGACTTCCACTTGCCAAGTACCTGCCTGAAATCCCTGGGGCTCACCCAACACCTTCAATACTCAAGAAAGAAGAAAATTCACCTGAACTTCACTCTAGACCAACGCTCCCACAGTTCTCTTTCCAAGCACCTCCTTGCATGGCCCCAAGCAATGAACTGATTCCACCCTGCAGGTCTCACAGACCCTTGGATTCAGGGTGGAAACTCATTTTGGGTGATCAGGCTCTTTTCTCACTCACCTCACTCCCAGCCTGGAATCAGGAAATCTGAGCAATGGTATCTGTACCATCACCTCCATGGGCTCCCTGTCTGGCACTGCCTTTCAAGGTCACCCCAAAGCTGGCAGAGCTCTGGTGGGACATTTGTGGTGGCATCAAAATCATCCCCTAAAGTTACAGGACAGATGCCAGTATAGCCAAGAGTTTCCAAGCAGATGTTCCCTCACAAAGCTGATATGGAATAGACTCCAGCCACTTTGCTACTAATTAGATGCATGTGGATCCCACATGCATTGACTTCACACTTTGGGGATGCACCTGAATTCCCCATGTGTGCTCCCATGGAGCTGACCAGATGTTGGCTTCACCCCTTTGTGGGCACAACCTCATCTCTCCACAGGTGCTCCTGTAGAGCTGACCAGCTGGGTGTAGGTGAGGTGGCCACCGTCCCGTCTGCCACGGAGAGCTGTGGGCTGGAACACAGCCCAGCCTGGTGCCAGCCAAGAGCCTCTCCAGCACATGGACACCCACCAGCCCCAGAAGAGCTCATTTTCTGCAAGTTACAGCCCTGCTGGGTCTCTTGCTCCTTCCTCACTAAGAAAAGAGTCAAGAGCTGAGCAAGCTGAGCTCTGAAGAGCATCGTTTGCCTTGGGTGGCTCAGCAGGCACTTGCAGGCATCCCAGAACTTGGCAGACCCTCTCACAGGCAGGAGAGGGGAGTGGGTGAGATGACCTGACCCTCCAATGTAGTCACAGACATACTAACAGAGCTGGTCCCATCACTGACCTACTAGATACTAAATTAGAAACAGAGTCAAGTCTCCTTCCTCAGCTGTCCACCTTCCCTGTCCTCCCTTGAGTGAAGAAAACAGAGATGGAGGGGCAATTGCCCTGCTTTAGCCCCTGATCTTCTGCCTGGCACTGAGCAGGACACCCCACCGGAACAGAGCAAGGATGCTGATGGGTGCAGTGGCTCACAGGGATGAGGCTATCCTGGGCAAGGGCACAGGAGCTCTGGAGCTCTCCTCCAAGCATCCCACACAGTGACATGGCTCAACCAAGCTTCTATGGCACGGCAAATTAAAGCTCAACTAGAAAGGAGGAAGGACAAGGAGAACCTGCAACGTGGTCAAGTGTCTGGAGGAGATACAGGAAGAGGGAATGCAAGGGTTGGGAAAGCAGGAGCCAGACAGCCAAGGGATTTCACTCCATCACCAGCGTCGGGAGCTACGGCCCTGAGTACTCAATGGGGTTGTGAACAGTGAAACTTGATCGGCTGTTAACCCAGGAATGCGTGGAAATGGCAACTGCACATAACTCCGGGGAATCCGCCACCGGTGCCCCAGCACCCGGAATCGCACGGATAACCCGCGCGCTTCGCACATGAGCTCATCCCAGGGATAATACTCTCGCATGAGCCCAGCCGGCAGGAATTTGCCGCACGCTCAGCGGGCCGGGGGAGGGGTGAGGGGACACCCTGCTCCTCCTGCTCCTTTCCCCTTCCCCTCCTGCCACCATCCCACATTTCCCACGGATCGCGCGCTGCAGCCTGGGAACGCGCGCGTCCCAGGGCCCAGCGAGCCATGCTTGGTGCTGCAGCCTCCCTTCACAGGGCTGCAGAGAGGTGCTGGGCAACCTGCTTGACCCCAGAAAACACTCTTAAGTCTGGGGGAAAGGGCAGGAGAGGAAATTCATCTGTGCTCCCACATTCCTAGCACCGAACCTGCTTCTTTCTGTTCCTCCAGCCTGATGGGAAAGGGAATGGGAACATCTCTGTTTCATCTACATCCCAGCTACTGGTGGTGCTTCATGCACCCAGCACAGCATGGAGACTGGGAGAGACCATGCTCCAGCCCTGGGAGCATGTTAGACACCATTAGATGTTGTACCACTCTTCAAGGCACTGCACCACACAGCGTCACTCCTCCCCTCTGCTCTCCCCTCTCAACACAGTTGGTCTTGTGGAAAGAGGCTGAAATTCACAGAGATCCCCTCTCCCTGGGAACCATCTGGCTCCCTCCATCCACTACAACTTCCTTCTCCCAAGCAGCAAATTACCCACGGAGGAGCCATAAATATTATTTGCTTATTCTGTTCCTCCCTCTCCCAAATGCATCAGCCCAGATCCTGCTGTCTGCTGAAACGGATGGCAAAAATCCCACAGAGCAGGAGCAGGACTTGACCTTCGGTGGGGGATTAGCCATGCTCCACAGGGCAGGCATCCTGGTGGTCCATGAAGCCAGCCTAGCTCACAGATGACACATTCATCACTGCTCAAGCACTGACACCTCCTGCCCATGGTGACTATTCTGGAGACTGGCCACAAGGGAAAGTCAAATGGGAACCTGCCTGCCCCTTCCACACCTCAACGTGCCAACTGCTGCAAGCAGCTGCCCTGCATCCATCTCCTAGTGTGAAACAAGGGGAGACAAAGCCACCACAGTCAGATGGAGAGCTCAGACCTGCCAGGCCAGAAATCAAGCTGCAGGTATTAGGACACCGGGCTGCCAGTGCTGAGAGGGTTCCTGTGTCCACTGGGAAGACAGGAGATGGCAGAAGTCAGGCAGGATGCAGGCAACTGGTATGTCTACTTGGCTCAGCCAAGGGGGATGGCCATGCCCAAGGCACTTGGTTTGGGGTGACAAGATCAGACCTGAGGACTCCCCAGCATTCCCCAGAACGTTACCCACACCATGTCACTGTGAGTGAACTGAGATTTCCCCCAAAGCCAGCCAAGAGCCCTGAGCAAACCATCAGCATATGAGGCAGCCCTGGCCCCGTGAGAAGGATGCCTTGGAGCCCAGAGCAACAGGACACCCTCGTAGCTAATGAGGGGACAGTGATTTATACTCTTCCTAGGAGAGCTGGGATCAGCATGAACTCCCACATGGGGTGGGGGGGAGCAGCACCTGGGCAACACGCTGGAGCATCCCATGAGATGCCAAAGATCCCAACAGATCCCCAAGTCGCTTCCAACCCACAGACTGGGGTCGTTACAACCCCTTCCCTAGGTGCCAAGCGATGCTGCAGTCACCACTCCGCGTGCCTCGCCCCGAGCCAGACGCCAGCAGAGGTACCGGAGCCTCCTGCGGCCAGGCTGGAGGAGGAGGAGGAGGAGGAGGGAGGAGGCGGCGGATGCAGCGCGACACCTAAAGGGCTTCACGCATGGGAGCACGAGGAGGATTTTGCTGCCGCATCCTAACTCCTGCCCGATCCCTCCGGCAGCTGGACACACACGAGCGACTCAAGCAGCACGGCTTCTCATTAGGCGCCGAGGAGGTTTAACACACCCTATGAGCACTGCTTTTCAGCCCCCGTTTTTTTTTGAACAGGGATGCTGACACCAGCACTCCGAACAGCAGCTCGATGTCCCTAAAGGGGAAGCAGGTTTGGGGCTGGCACACACATCTCTTCATCAGTGCTTTGCCCTCATTGACACATCCAGACCTGGCCACAGAATCCCAAAGCTCAAGGATGAAGGTGCAGGACACTGAAAGGAGAGGAGCAGGGCACAGGCTGCAGGAGAAGCAGCATGGGCTGCATTTTATCTTCTACAGACCCGTGGGTTGGTGCTGCACTCTCAGTTCAGGCAGTACCTGCTGGAAAGGAACAAAACTACTGCTGAAGAGGAAAATAGGCAAGATGGAAAGGTGCAGAGCACAGCAGGTGTAGGCAAAGAGCCAAGAGCAGCCCCCACATCCAAAACTTCTGATTATTCCTGCCCTATGGAGCACATGGCTTCCCAGTGCTCTCTGCCTGCTGATAAAAGCCACGTGGCAAAGTCCTGGAAAGAACTTCACAGGTATCATACCATTAGGCTGCTCAAGAAATGACTTAAACCTATAGAGTTTATTATTCTCAAGATTCTTTTCTGTTTCTTCTATACCAGCCTGAAACATTCCTTGGGAGGTGCAAATTTTTCTTGAATTCCAAACAAAGATCTATTCCTAACAAATTACAGTCATTGCTATGGACCAGCTGATAGAGGTTGTAGTGCAATGGGTCTCACCCCAGCAAAATCACTGGGACTCTCATTTGTCCCACCCAGAGTGGGACATCATTTCTACTAATGGGAACAGGATTTTTGGAGCAGCCACAGGCTCAGGGAGCAGCCATGGGTATTTCCACCCCTAAAGCACTGCAGGTGATGAGCTTGCCATAGACAAGACTCTAATATCAGCCCTCAATCAGGTGACTGCTGGGGCACGGGACACTGCCCCGAAACAGCCAAGAGATGGAACATCTTCCTACAGGCAAAGGCTGAGAATTAGGATTGCTCAGCCTGGAGAAGAGGCAGCTCTGGGAAGACCTTTGAGCCCCTTCCAGTGCCTAAGCCTCACCACAGTCCCTTATGCTCAGTCCTGGTGGTGGGAGCACCGGGTAGCCAGGAGTCCCTCTGCAGCTGGGGGGGCCTCATTTTCCCAGCCTGGGAGGGGAGAGAGCAAGGCAGCTCTGCCTTCCCTGCCAGCAGTCTCCCATTTCCAAACACCTCACTCTCGTCTGCTGGGGTTGCATCAGCTCCCGCGCTCGTATTTATAACTGGGTTTTAAAACCTGATATTCCATTTCCAGTAGCTCGGTGGGGGTGAGCTCAATCCACAGGGCCCCCAGCCAAGCAGCTGCTGCCAGCATGATCCCTCTTCCCTTCACATCCTGCTCAGAAAAGCTCCCCACCGTCAACCTGGTGCCACGGCTTACTGGCATGGGCTCTTTAATTAGCTGAGAGAGGCACGAGGCAGACCCTCATTAAAGGGAGAGCTAATTGAGCCCGGGCATTGGGACAGAAAGCTTGGTCGTGTTTTACACCGTGCTGGTTAATTGAACTACATGTACACTCAGGCACATCGTTCTCTCCCTTTCCCAACAGGTCTTACCACTAGCCTGAGGCTTTTCAGATTAAAAAGATCCCCAATAGCTACTTTTAAACCAATGGATGAGTGGGAAGGGTGAGAGAGGGAGGGGAGTCCCTCTCCATTCCCAGCACTGTCTCACCCAGTACATCCCCTCCTTGCATGAGGAGCTGCGGGCTGGGAGAAGCTGAAGGTCCTTCTCCAGAGCTGTTCCTCCACTTCATCCTCATGCCAGAGGGAGTGAGACCCCTGCTCCAGCCACCACAGCTCTCAGGACTCACCCTGACACCAACTCACAGCCAGCTGGAGACAGCAGAAGGATCGGCCCAGTGCAGCTCTGGGACCTCTGCTCCCTCCAGGAGAAAACTTCCAGCTGCTTGAGGTTATAAATAAAGAATGACCTGATGAGAACAGCCAATCTCCTGGGCACCAGGATCAATCACACACCTATTAAGTGTACAAAGCAACCTCTCAAATTAACAGCAATTCATAAACCCTGGCTTCAGGAGCAGATTTGGAGCTTGGCTGGGACCCATCACCCAGTCTGCTTCCATGTACCACCTATTTCCAGTTATTTTGCCTTGGCTATTTTTTGTGGAGAACCATAGACTTAAATCCAGCAGAAACAGCATAAGAAGGAGACCTCAGACCTGAGACTCTTAAATAAATCTTCTCCCAGCCTCAGCTGCACCGTGTGTGTCCACAGAGGCCAAGCAGCTTCCATGTGCACAAGATTGCTTCCATGGAGAAGGAAAACAGCATTTACTAGCCTGAAAGGGGCAGTAAAAGGACAAATTGCCTATTATTTGAAATGGGCTTTGGGAACCTCTGCTGAAAAGTATCTGGGAAACACAAAATAAGCCTGAAATCATCCAGGCTCCTGGCTGGATGCTGCAGCACTGCTCCATCCCAGCCTTGAGTACTGAGGACTAGCTCACTCTTGGGGGTGTTTAGGGCAGGAGGGATGAGTGCCCAACAGACAGCAGCATATTTCCCTGCCTTTACTTCCAAAGCAGCTGTTTGGCCCTGCCAGATCACCCCTGGGCATCCAATGGCTCTGAGCCCTCCACTCCAGCCAGTGCCTTGCAGCACAGCATGGGGCATCAGCCAGAGAAAACTCTCCACACAGCAACAACCACAGCAGGGAAAACACTGCACAACTCCACTTTCACTGCCATGGGGACATCCTGGCCACCCTGTCCTCATGACTGCTGTGGGGATAACCCCAGCCCTGCCAGCTCAGGTGTTCCCTGTGGTGCAAAACCACTACCTGTCTTCATAAAGATCCAAACCGATGGAAATGAATAATTTCCTGATACCAAGAACAGGTTTCAAAGCACTTATTTACAGGAGGAGAGTCCATGTCTATAACCAGCCCTGTGTCATTCTGTGCCTCTTCATTTTGGGGCTCTCAGCAGCTGCTGCCCAAGGTGGAATGGGCTGGAACCACCAGACATTCCATGACATTCAAGACAGGGACGTGATCCCATTTTGGAGAATATAGCTATTACTGGCTGATAACCCTGGAGAAGAAACTGAGCAGACAGTGAAGACAGACATCTTCATCAGTGAAAATGAAAACTAAATGCAAAACTCAGTCCTACTGCAGACTGGTGCTTGAGGTCATGCTGAAACCCATGGGCAACTTTCCTGATGGGAAGCTGTTTTAGATAAAGCTTTTTCTGGCACCCACAGAGCAGGAGAAAGTATGGGGGTGTCCCAACAGTCACGACGAACTGCTTGGAGCTGAACATCCATTTGTCTGCAGCAGGGAGGCCAGGCAGGGCTTCCTCTGATCCACCTCCACCTCATTATCCACAAGCAGCATCCCCAGCAGGGAGGCAGGCTGCTTAAGGAGGAAGAAACAGGCCTGCAGACCTTCCCACAGCCAGTGACAGGCCCAAGCTTCAGCCCCATTGTCAGGGAGAAAGCAAAGCCTCCTCAACAGCCTTTTCCTGACCAGCTTCACCTACACCCAGAGCATTACATTGATCACAGAATGGTTTGGGTTGGAAGGGACCTGAAAGACCAAGCAGTTCCAACCCCACTGCAGAGACACCTTCCACTAGACCAGGCTGCTCCAAGCCCCGTTGAACCCTGAAAGGGATGGGGCAGTCACAGCTTCTCTGGGCAACCTGTGCCAGTGCGTCACCACCCTCACGGCGAAGAATTTCTCCCCAAAATCCCATCTAGCCCTGCCCTCTGACAGTGGGAGGCCATTTCCCCTTGTCCTGTCCCTCCAGGCCCTTGTCCCAAGTCCCTCTCCAGCTCTCTTGGAGCCCCTCCTGGTACCTGAAGGCTGCATTCCTTACAAGCTGAGCTGAAGAGATCCCAGTGCTGGAGGCAGGGAGGTGCTCCCTTAGATACTCATCTACAACAGCAAGATACTTCCACGTGATACCTCCACCAAATTTTGTTCATTATCTTGCAGCTACCCAACAGTCAAGTTTTGTTTGTGCAAAACTAATAACAAGCCATTACTTCCATTCCCATTTCCCCCTCACATCAGAGGCATCATCACAGGAAGGCAAGGCAGGCTGCTTCTTCCCCAGGAGCAGCAAGCAGAGCACAGCAAAGCACACACTGCTTTCACATGCCAGACTCAGATTGTCTGGAAAAATTTGGTTCTCCACCTTCACAGCAAGACATTTTTGGGTACCAGTTCACATTGTGGTTAGCACTGAGCAACCCAGCAGCTGAGATCCCCATGGGAACTCCAGACTGAATTAAACTCATCAATCACTCTAACCCCAAATGTTGGAGAGCTGCAGGCTGTGGCAGAAGGATGTGCAGCATCTCCACTCAGACATCTGCATGGCCTGCAGCTCCTCTTAACAAGGAAATGCTGGATTCTTTTCACTCAGGTGGTGTAGGCTCTTATAAATGTCCTAAGTGGGAACACCCCAGGAAAGGTCTGTGCCTGGTTTCCAGCTGGTCCCGATGACGCAGATACAAGAGACCCTGGAGGGCAAGCAACCTCCCTGCACTCCTCATTGACCAGCAAAGGAAAGTGGAAACAGAATCATAGAATCCCAGAATGGTTTGGGTTTCACTCCCCCTTCCACTAGCCCAGACTGCTCCTAGCCCAGCCCAGCCTGGCCTTGAACACTTCCAGGGATGGGCTATAGAAGCTGTCTTACTGTCATTGCTGCCTGTCACATGCAAAAACATCAACAACAAAGCTAGTGACACTTATACTTTGATTACAGGTTCCCTGTAATTAAGAACAGGAGCTACTGCAACAAAACAAATTGCAGGGCAAATTTCCTGCATGAGTAACAAGGGCACAAGGCAGAGTCATCACCACCACGCAGGGAGGGATGAGGTGCCAGCCCTCCCTTTCCACAGAGTTCAGCACAGTGAGGTGACATGCTTTAAATTAAAATCTGGGTCTCACTAGCTGAATGCTAAGGAAACGTAGGAAGTGTCAATCCCAGCCTGCCTGAGCTGCCTTATCTCAGCCATAGGGTTAGGG
>NW_008681863.1:52678-54769 GCF_000695815.1 Acanthisitta chloris | reverse complement strand
CTCACAGACCACTCCTGCCCAAATGCAGCCAACTGGTTAACAGCCAGAGTGCCCCAAGGGCCTTGACAAGGTCATACCCACACCAAAAAATGCAGAAAGGATGCTACAGAGAAGCCCCATACAGAGCAGACCTCGTGGCCCACCAGGAAAGAGCCATCTCGAGCACAGAGCCTGCAGTGGATGTCTGCATTCCCAAAAAACTGCTCCCTGCTTGTCCCATGGGTGAGCCATCTCAGTGAAGCAGAGCCTGTTTGTATAGCCAAGCAGCAAGAAAGAAACAAGGGCATGAAAACCCACTGGGGTTGAGGGAGGCTTTTCCTATTGGGATAAGGTTTCTGGTGATGCCCAGATGGCTCTTGACTAGGAGGAGGAAGGCAGCAAGCATTTGGGCTGTGTGGAGAAGAGATCATAAGAGCTTCCTCCAGCTAAAGGCCATGAAGCCCAGCATGAAAATGTCAGCAAAGCCATAAATACAGCAGTGAACCCTGCAGACAGGACTGAGCAGAGCACAGGCAGGAGCAGTGCTCCGTGTCACCCTGCAGAAGGACTTCAGTGCCCCAGCACGACCACAGACAGAGAGGACCAGAAGAGACCCGGACTTCATGTCCCCAGGATGAACAGACAAGCCTTCAGGTGGATTCTGACAGTTGGTCCAGCAGCCACATGAGAGACATCTCTCCTCCTCTGACCAAGGGGCGTTACCTCAGCCTGCTGCCCCCAGCAATCTTTGAATGAGCAAAGGTAGCTTAAAATACCACCTCTCCTAAGCTAAGAGCCTCCTGGTCCTCAAAATACCCAATAAACCAAGACCCAGTGCACAACTTGCTAAGCAGGCTGTGGAAAGCAGGATAACACCAGAGGGGACAGCCCCAAGCTGGGTCTGAACATGCCAGGAATGTGGGAGCACCAGCACACACTGCTGGACTTGCTGCATCCCATGCCAACAGAGGCAGCTTCAGGAGGAAACCTTTCTCCTGTGGCTTTGGAAATAAAATCCACAGCTTTCCAGTTCTTTGGTGAATGTCCTCCTAATCAGGAAACACACGAGTGTTGGCTTGGCTAAAGGACAACTCACCTGATCCCCACAGATGAGCTGTCTTTTGACCACCATCAACTTAACTCGGCTTGATCCAGGTCAATGGAGCACTTCAGAAACCATGAAGTTTCCTAAGAACCAACAGATGTGACATCCCAACCAGAATGAACCACTGAATAGGAGACAAAGCCTGATCCTTTGGTTTTGTTTTGCTTAAAGACACAAAGAACCTAATTTCAGAAAGAAAGAGACTTCTCAAAATTAGGAACTTACATTCTTTAAACCTAGAATTGAAAACAAAAAAGAATTCTCTAGCTCTTTCTCAGTTCTTGGAGAGAAGCCTGCCCATATGAAAAGCAAGTGTGTGTACACACATGAACAAACACACATGTACTTATACCCTCAGCACCCAGAGTTGTGACCTACACATGTATGGAAGCACAGCCCCCACTACACCACGTGTGGCAGCAGCACAAGGGTGTCTCTGGAGCTTTGGGATTTATGTTGTCATGTCAGAGGCAGAAATTCATTTATTTCCTCCTACAGAGGCAGAATTCCAGTAACTGATTTCTTCCCTGCTCCTTGTTCAGCACTCATGCCATCTGAAAGAACTCTCCTCCCACGGGAACCAAACCTTCCCACTTGTCATTGCCACGTTTGTATTAATGATGGGGAGGAAAAAAAAAAAAAAAATCACTCAACTAATTTCATAGGCACATCAGTAATAAATTCCTCTCCCAAGGAGACTATGGGAACAGAGCTTAACAAAGGTTATTTTTAAAGCAGAGCAGATGCCAGCCTGTCCTGGGTTTGCACACTTATGATTTGCTCTTTCAAGGGTGTTGGCGATAGAGGATGGACCATCTCCCTCTGCCCTGGGTGGGTGGGAAGAGAGCTGGATGGTCTGGTCCTTCACCACAGTGGGGAACAAAATCTTCCTCTCCATGCACCCCAGACAACTAGAGACACCTCTGTACTGCAAGAGCAGCTGCCACCTTCTGCAGGGTGACACTGGGATGCCCTGGGCACCCTGCCTGTCCCTGTGCTCCCCAACA
>NW_008681863.1:36469-52488 GCF_000695815.1 Acanthisitta chloris | reverse complement strand
GAGGCAAGAGCTGAGGATACCTCAGAGACTGGTAGATATTAGAATAACACTCTGTGCCATGGCAGGGGCTACTTTTCCTGCCAGATTCAGGTCTTCTGGCAGGTGCTGCCCTTTCTGCATGGCCACACTTCTCCAGCACAAGGCTCCTATGTGGCAACCCAGACTCCTGCTGCTTGGCATTAGCTCTGCCCCTCCAAAGTGAAGGACCTACAGAGTGCAGCATTTACTGACTCTCAGCAGCTGCACAGCCTGATCCCAGGGCACAGTCTGCTTCCAAACCCGAACAGCCTCGGTGCTGGCAGGCTGGGAACTGTGCTGATTTAATGACATCTGATTGCAATGCTCAGGAGCAGCCCTGCAGCAAACGTGGCGTGCATGTGTTCCACTGCTCCATGTCATTCCTAGCCCAAGGCAGGCAGGTTCAGACTCAGGAGCAGAGAGCTGATGTTTCCAGTACTGAGCACCAATTACAGTTCTTATCTGAAACGCACTGATGCCAAAAGAAACCTTGACATTGGCTTCCACAGGCTACTTGAGAAAATCTCTTCCCACCTTGTTAAAGCCCTGAAGCAAAGGATGATCCCCATAACTAGCAGGCCAAGGCCAGCCCATAGCATGCTTCCAGGCTGAGCTGCCTAGAGGAGGAGATGCTTGAAAAACCCATCATTGTTGTGGTCAGCTGGCCCTGAGGGAAGCAAGGACCAGTCACTTACAAAGGCAACCACATGCCTGGCTCTTGGGGGCTCTGGAGACCACAGCCACCTTATCCTCCACTGGACTCCTGAGGCAACCTCTGCACTGACCTCAAGGCAAGATGTTCCCACAAGCAAATCCTCCTTGGTGTACATTTGCTGACCTTGTGCTGGTCCCTCATGGTGAGGATGCTCGCTTGGGTGGGTGGTTTTGTCTGGGCAGCTGCCCATGAGCAAGTGACTGGAGAAGGAAAAGCATCCTCAAAAGTTTTGCACTGTCTAAGCCTGGTCTTAACACTGCACTGAGCTGAAACTGGTACAAACCACTTGTGCCTTCCCTACTGAAGGGTGTCCTGGTGGAAAACTGACTTTGCAGAGGGCAAAGCAAGATCAGGTCATAGACTTACCACGGGCAGAAGAGCCAAGTTCTGGTTTGGATTATGACTCACACTCCAGCATTGCTCCACCCCAGCAAAGCTCAGAGCAGCTTGAGGCTGGACATGAGGAAAGCCAGGCAGCTGCCATGGGCTTGGCATTAGAGTGTGGAGACAGCTCTGCAGCCTTTAGCAACCAAGTGGCTGCCCAGGGCCACCAGCAGAGCTGGCCTGAGCTGAGACCGTGTCTCCCCCAGGCACCAGCCTGCTGCCTCCTCCCTGCACACATGCACCCCAGGATGCTGCAACACCCCAGACCCCATGGCTGTTCCCTCCCAGGGTGTTTCCAACCCTCTGCTTTTCCAGGCTTGGGTGGGCAGCCACAAGATGCCTGAGGGATGTGATGGGGGTGAAGCAGACCCTGGCTGAACACTGGCTCACCCTGCAACACCAGCAATGTGCCCCTGCCCAGCTCTGGCACCTGCTGTGGGAAACAGCATTGAGAAAGGAGTCAGAGCCCAAGGTCTTGCTCTGCTTTGCCCACCCTCTGCTGCAGCTGCTGGGCTGGGAGCTGATGGGAATTACCTCTCGATACACAGGGGTTCATCCATACCTAGCTGGAAATCAAAAAGGGACATGTCCTGTCTTCAGGAATCACTGAGGACAGGCATAGCTACCATCAGTGGTGTCTTGAGAGCACTGTCAGGGCTGGGGCTGCCCCTCCTCAGCCCCAGTGGGTCAGACAGTGGGGAGATGGAGAGCACAAGAGCCTTTGCAGTCCCCCCCAGGTTCACAGCAGCTCAGAGGACTTGGAGCAGCAGAGCTCAAACCTAAATTAACACTTTCGGCCTCTGACTGTGCAGAAAGGACATGTAAGATGATGTGCCACAATGATCACAGCCACATGTGCCAGGACATGCAACCATCTGGGGATCATTTCATCATAAACACATTACTTTACATTAAACACCATGAACCCAAGGGTTGGGAAAAGGAAGTGCCAGACCAAGACAGCATAATAAGGGCTTTAGCCAAGAAGAAAAGGGGTTGGGAACTGGTGTCAGCACTAGGACTAGTCCCATGCAAGGGAGAGAGACTAAAGAACAATTTTGTCTGTATCCTAATGGAAGGAAAAACACACCAAGTCTTAGTAATAGGAAAAATCCTGTTACCATTTGGAAAGGTTCAATCCCTGCAGACCCAAGCACTACCACAGACAAGCTCTCCCCTAGGAGAGGCCAGAGCCTTTCCCCAAGGAACCTGTAAGAATGGCCATGTCTTACCTCCTCTCCCAGACTGTACCATCCACATATCCCAAAGCAACAAAAGCTTTAAGGCACCTAGGTTTCCATACTTCAAGGGAGTCCCCTCACTTCCCACACACAGAGAAAAAATATATACAACCAGATCTTTTAAAGAAGTGCCAGGTTGGCACACTGGGAAAAGGCACTTTGCTCAGGTGAGTGTAAGAGGAGTGAGGGTATATCTTCCCATGTCCATTTACATATCTCCTGCCTACCTGCCCTACGATGCTGCAAATCAGAGAGCATCCTGCAGAAGAAGATGGGCCCTGGAACCTTCTGTGGCATGGGCAGCTGGCCTGGTGACAAGGACCACTGAGGTTTTTAAGCTAAGCAGCAGGTACTGCCACCAGCTGCCATGGAAAACAGGCTGGAGGCAGCACATGCAGTGAAGGGCAGTGGGAAGAATGACCCTGCAGCTCACACACTTCTATTTTCTCAGAAAACTTTGGAGCTGAAAGGTGGTTGCTGAGTTTGGAGTGTTTAAAATACCAGCTGAGAGGAGGCTGGGGAGGCAGTGTTTGAGAAGGGACATTGCTCCTGAGTGTAAATGAGAACTTGTGTTTGGCCACAGCAGGGGAGCACTACACAGGGGGCACCACTGTATCTCTCCCTTCCCCTCACTAAAACCTTCTGGGTGGGCTCTGCTGATTTCAGCCAAGCCCCTGTGTTTCAGAGAAAGTTCAAGCCCACGCTGGGTGAGGGCACAGAGAGCTCCACGATTTACTGAGATGCTGACAGGCACCCAGAGGGGTGACCCTGGGGTCTGCAGCCCAGCGTGACCAAACCTCAGGGGGTGCAGGAGCACCAGTGTGAGGGCAGCACTGGGAGGGGCAAGGCTGGGCCCAATAAACACATCATTTTCTCTTGGGGGCTCACGTACAGCAACAACTAAATATATACTCGATGGAAAGTATGGAGTGATTTATTTTTGTTATTGTTGGTCTAATGTCCTGCCGGCTGGAACGGCGCCGCTGAGTTATAGGGAATCGCTGGGCACACACCAACCACTATCAGAGATATGTCATAAAGCAAATATTAGCAGGACCTGCAGTGGAGGTTATGCAGGGCCACCAGTGCCAAGTGCAGCCACCACACAGCGGGAACCACCGCAGAGGGTGACCTAATCCTGCAGGTCCTCCAGCCAGCCCAGCCACCATCCATCAGGGTGGAGGAGGAGGACCATGGCATCATCCCACCTGGGGAAGATGCCAAGATGCAACAGGCTCGGTTGGGCAAGGGCTGTCAGACTCCCAGCCACCAGGCAGGAGAAATATCCCCCCTGGAGAAGGGGTCTGAGCTGCCTGGCTTCTCCCTGGAGCTCATCTCTGGTAGCAAGATGGAATCTCCTTGAGAGTTCCCATCCAGGAGTGATTAGCCTTTCATCAGCCAGTGTGCAGATGAATGTTATAAAAATCTCAAACCCACCATGTCAGACACCCAACCTATCCAAACTCAGCATTTCTCTGGGATGTCTTTCCAGAATTCATTTTGTGCTGAGGGAGAGCACCAACACCAGCAGGAACCTCCCTCCTCCCCCCTTTCTCATGAGGGTGTTTCCCTGTTGCCTTTCCCTGTGGTGGCCATGCTTCATCCTTGCAGTCATGTCACTGCATTCCCTCTCTCCCCTGTACATACCCCACAGTGACTGCAAAGTACAATGCCCCTTATGCCACTGGGGTGGACTTTGACAGGCAGCAGTGACCTGAGAGTCCTCTCTGCTCCTCATCCCAGGTACCACCTTGCCCAGGAGAAATACCCATCACATGAAGAGACTGAGAAAGAGGAGAGAAACCTCTGACCAGGACAGGTTCATGGCAGAGCTCACACCAAGCTGGAGAGCTGCTCTTGCCTGTACAGGTGAACTGTGGTGCATAGCTATGAATGCCTAGTGGGTCCCTGGGCAGGAGGGTCAGAGCTCTCACATCTCCCCACCAGTGGAGCAAGACCTGCAGTGTCCCATGGCTCCCCTGGCCATGGTCCTGCACACAGAGCACAGGGCAGCAAGCTCCTCACCAAAACACAAGTGGCAAGAGATGAAGTCAGTAACCAACTTTGGGAAGCAAAACAGCAATTCCCTCTCTGCAGGCTGCTTCAGGCGTGGGGCAGGATACAGAGCAGGAACCAAGCTCAACAGCAATGAAGCTTTGGTATTCTATGAATCAAGCTGGTTTTTAATAAGCATAGTGCAAGCTTAAGCCCTGCAGACACAGCTCACAGATCCTGGGCTCTAGCACACAGAATGTGCACCCCTGGCACCACACAGATCCAAGCACCCACGGCAAGGCTGGAGCTCTCCCCAGACACAAGCACCAATTCACACTGAAGCTATGTGGACCTGCTGTTCTCTGGGATTCTATGACTATTCTACAGTAAGGTGGCACTTGGGGACATGGTTTAGTGGTGGCCTTGCAGTGCTGGGTTTATGGTTGGACTTGATGATCTTAGAGGGATTTTCCAACCTAAATTTCTGTATGATTCTACAACCCACCACACAAAATGCAGTGACTAACCTCCCCCGCCCGATGCTCTCCCTGTTCTATGACAAGCAAGCAGGAGGCAGATGCCTGCAGACCTCGACAAAACCATGCAAACTGCTTACTCAGTGCTGCTAACTGTTGTAATTTCCTCTCTCCTGGGGACAGAGTGGTGCAGAGTTCAATGCTTCCCCCTCCCACGGCCCCATCTCACCCCCCACCCATCCAAAAGCCCAAATTCTCCTCTTAAACTTCACAGGCTGCCCTGGTGTTCCCTCCCTCAGCAGCTCCTGCACACACACGCATGCTCACTCCATGCAGTAGGCAGGAGAGCTGAACATGCTTCATCTACAGAAGGGAAAATTAAGACAGCAAACTCTCCCTACAGATCATCTTTAAAGTTTGGGGTTTTTTAAATTGTCCTTCTTTATTAGTCCCAGACAGAAATCTGAAACCTCCTTTAAAAAAAAACCCAGAGATACATAATGATTTTCAAAGCTGTGTCACATAATTAATGTCACATTTATCTCTCCAGTTGTAGAGATAAAAAGAAACCATCTATCCATGTCCTCGTTATTTTTTATTCTCCTTTTAAAGCCAGTGTTTAAATCCATGGGATGGGGTACTGTAAAGGAGGGGGAAAGCCTGGCTTTCCCTTTACCCCACACAACTGCAGGGATAGAAGGTTTCTCCCTCCTCTCTCCCTGCTCCCTTTTCTCCATCATTGCCAATCCAAGGGTAAAGTATCCTGTAGGCAAACCCCATGTAACTGCTCCTTCCCCTGCCTCTTCTGCCCCACCACCCTAAGTTCAACAGAGGCACTCCAGCAACCAGGAGTTTTTCTCCCATCTCCTTGGGCCAAGCCAAGGGCCAACCTCTCCATCTCTCCTGTGACACACAGCCTGAGTCCCACAGTAATACAAGTTTTTAAAAGCCATGTACATTTTCCACCATTAGCACAGCTTTGATTCATCTCATATTGCATTTTGCTTCATTCAGGGGGATGCTGTCCCCATTAAAATGATATTTAACACCACGCCGCTCCCCTGGGCCACCGGGAACACCTCTGAGCAGGACCACCAGCACTTTTCCCCACGGCTGCTCATTCCCAGCTCTTGCTCCCCTCAGCTCAGAGCCTCCTCCTTCTGGATCAGACAAGGACATGGTGGTCATGGCCTCATAACAAAGTCCCAAGAAGTGAGAAGGGCCCTTTAAGATATCTGATGGATGCAGATAATCTGGTTTTGATCAGCTTATGACAGCTCTGAACATCACAGCTGGAGTTCTCTGGGGCTTCCAGCATGTTTTTTGTCCCATACATGCACACTCAACATCCCCTGAGCCCCACAGACTCCCTCTGCCCTCAGCCCCTGGTCCCACCAAGGACCTCTGTCATTAGCTGTTCCCCAAAATGTGGGGGTTGAATAACAGCAAAAATTGGACGGAACAATCAGTGAATGCAGTGGTAAGAAAAAGGAGCTCAGGAAGCACAGGAGACTCAAAACCTATCCCAGGAGACCTCTTCCAAGGAGACTGCTCCCAAAGAGACATCTCCCAAAGAAACCTCTCCTCTCCCAAGGAGAACCCTCCTCTCCCAGCCCACTGCTGCCCCTCTGTGATCACCCAAGCCAACTGTGCTGGGGAAGTTTTGAATCTCCCACATAGCCTCAAAAGCTGAATGGAACTGGAAAAACTCCACAAATAGAGAGCATCACATCCCCAGACTCTACATGGGAGTTAGGGCAGCATAAATGTGGCTCCTCCATACCACTGGCACCAGCAGCTGAGCACAGAAGTTTGTCCTTCTTGCCACAAATGGCACTGGAAGAGGAAAAAACACCCTCCCCCCTTCTCCCCACAGTCTGAGAATGTGCAACCCCAAGTCCCTGGGCATGTGCTTAGAAGAAATACATTTAAATGAGCAACCTAACCCTCTCCTCACACTCCATGGAAACATTTTTGGTCAGCAAATAGCCACAGCCTCAGATGGCATCTATGGCACACCAGTCTGGAGCCACTGCTTTCATCTCAGCTCACTCCCAGCAGGTCACAGCCCTTTAATCCCATGCCTTTAGTTGAACCAGGCTCCAGCCACCTGCCACACACCTACTCAGGCACAGAGGAGGTGACAGTGCCCGTGGGTCACTGCCCCTTGGCCTGGAGCAGTGCCCAGCACGAGCAGTGCTAGCAAAGCCAAAGCAATCAGCCATAACCCATGGGTGTTATTTAGCATTTCTGTCTTCACTGTGTGTGGGGTTTTTTTTCTGACAGAAAAGTGCACCCATAGAAGCTTATTTAGCATTTCTGTCTTCACTGTGTCTTTTTTTTTTTTCCTGACAGAAAAGTGCACCCATAGAAGGAAAACATACCTTGAGCATCCTAGGGAGATGGAGCTCAGCACTTGCCTTTTGCCAGCTGTGGCAGGAGGATCCATGCCAGCCAAAACTCACCTCATAGCCAGACTCACCACTGGGTGAAGATGGTCACCACTGAAACAGGATCCTGAGGGGCAGCTCAGGAACAGGCAGGTGTGAAAACAAGACAGAGCATTGCTGTTCAAGGCACCTCAGTGCTGCCAGGCTCACAGGGAGGCTCTGCAGCTCCAGCAAAAAAAGACTATGAGCTATTCCAAAGAAGTGCTTTTCTCCACAACCACTTGAACACACTTGTGGACATCCCAACCTTCCTTCCTTCCTCTTGAGAAAGAAGAAAGAAAAAGGGTATTTTTGTTGCTGAAAGCATCACATACAAAAAGCAGGGGAGTCCAAGAGACTCTTCACTTGTTCCCATTGAGCACATGGTGACTTTAAATGAAACAGTTGCTCAAGTAAGATATCTTCAACATACCCTCTGAGCATCCAGATGCCTGGCTCACACCCCACCTGAGTGCCAGCTCTTCCCTCTGCCCCAAAACACACACAGCCAGGGAAAAGCATTTGATAGACCTACTCCAGCCCACAGAGCCACTGATAATAAAATACAAACTGAAATTGTGGTTGTCCACAAAATTGCTTCTAACCAAGCTGGTGAAGGGCAAGAGGAAAGTAGTACCACCAATGGGAAATCCTCTCCATGCCTTCTGAGTGAGCTGCACAGCACAGACACTCCAAGCATCCTCCAGGAGATGTGCAAGGAGAGACAAGAGTGCTCCCCAGCGTACAGACACACTAGTGGCAAACAAGGGAATAAATGTCTCTCTGTGGGGAGCTCAGAGCTCTGAGAGGGCCCAGCTGTGCCCCCACACATGGCAGAGGGGCTGTGCTGCTGCAGCACCTCCACTCACTGAGCAGGGGCTGAACCTGCCTGGGAGGGGATGGGGCAGTCTGAAGCTGCCAGCTCCCAGCTCCTGAAGTAGAATCTCAGAACGGTTTGGGTTAGAAAAGACCTTAAACCTCATCTCGTTCCAACCCCCTGCCATGGGCAAGGACACTTTCCACTAGACCAAGTTGCTCCCAGCCCCATCCAACTTGGCCTTGGACACTGACAGGGATGGAGCAGCCACAGCTTCTCTGGGCAACCTGTGCCAGTGCCTCAGCACGAGTAAAAATTTCTTCCTAATATCACATCTAACCCTGCCCTCTGGCAATTTAAAACAATTCCTCCTGGTGCTGCCACTATATGCCCATACAAAAAGTTCCTCTCCCTCAATTTTATAAACCCCTTAAGGTTCTGGAAGGTACAGTAACAAGTGGCACTAGAGAAGTGATGGAAGCCCATACATGGGGGTTCCAAACGAAGGGTGCTCCTTCCACTCAACCTCCAGCTCCTCTCTCTGCTCCTGCCCCAGGGACTCTTGCTCTCTCACAATCCTTCCTCCTTTTCCCTGTTCTCTTCCCACCTTTCCTCATCTAAATCCCTCTCTGGGATTTAAATGCAGACACTGAGAGCACATTTGCAGGGACATCCTGAAGCAGCAATCCCTTTATCTGTTTGGTTATTTATTTATAGAAAGCTATTTTTGTAGGATAACACACCCATGGAGACACAGCTACCCCACTCACACACTCCTTGGCTCATACACTGCTTCTACAGGAGGATGATTAATTAAAGCCACTCTGTATTCACAGAGGGAACTACCCCCAGGCAGCACAGGCTGGTGAGTAAACTTGGATCTGGAGCACCTGGAGACTTTGAGTCTTGACTCTCTATACATGTGGTCTTGGGAAGGATACTGAGCTCATGGCCCCCCATGAGGAATGACAACATTTGGGCAGCACAGAGTGGGCACAGAGGCGCCAGGATGGTCTTTGCCATGGGTATCCCTTGAAGAAATCCCTTCCCTATCCTGCCTCAGCTTGTGCAACTATAACAGGGCACCCACAACCCACCCTGCAGGGTATTTGCTGGGGAAAACCCCAAACAAGAGGCCAGACCACAGCACCTCCACCTTTCCTTGTTGTGGTTGCACCTACAGGTCCATTTTTTCCACCTAGAGCAAGGAGGAGAGGATGATGGCAGGAGATGCAGCAAGGTTAAAACACAAGAAGTGGTAGTGTTTGGGAAGAGAGCCACTGCTGCCACTGGTAAACCCCCTGGTGCAGCTCCAGGACTGGACAAGCCACCACTAGGCACAGATAGAGCCACCCAAACCCCACAGCTGGGTCAGCACTGACATTTGCACTTACACACACATCACTAAATTGGGAAGTCTGGATGTTTTAGGCTGGGCTGTAGACTGAGAGGTGTGTTAAGAGTAAAATTAATTCATTTTGAAATAAGAAACCTGCTAAGGTGTACAGATCACCACCTTATTGCATCCTGCAGGAGAATATTGAAAAGCACTTTGTCAGGAATTCTGCATCCCAAATTAAACCCGTTCATTTTACCAATCACAGTAAGGGCTGAATCAGGGCCCTTCTGCAGCCTTCTGCAAAATGATTTATTGCCATGTGTGCTGATAAACCAGTTTATATCCAGCTTTGTCACCAACCCTGGAAGTGTTTAAGAGGCATCTGGATCTGATGCTGGAGAATATGTTTTAGGGGCTACAGCAGAGCAGCAGGTTAATGGTTGGACTTGATCTTAGAGGTCTCCTCCAGCCTTGATGATTCT
The DNA here is from genome assembly GCF_000695815.1 of Acanthisitta chloris. Taxonomy (NCBI): domain Eukaryota; kingdom Metazoa; phylum Chordata; class Aves; order Passeriformes; family Acanthisittidae; genus Acanthisitta; species Acanthisitta chloris. Next base: position 42,592 of record NW_008681863.1, on the reverse strand, counting down.
ATGATATGAGCCCAACACCAGCGTCCCAGTTCTCAGCCTGCACAGCTAAACCCTCTGTGCCCATGCAGCTCCAGCCCAGAGCAGCAGCAGTGTCCAACCATCTGCAGGGACATGACTATACAGCTCAGTGGTCCCTTTGCCACTGTCCCTTCAGAGAGTCCTTTGGCCAAAATAAAGATGAAAGAACTGACATTAGAGCCCACAAATGCAAAAAATTACCTGGAATGGCAGAATTTGATCAAGTATGGGTTCCCCACCTCTTTTTTTCATGTAAAAAAAGAGGGTAGAGTTGGCATGTCTCTGTTAAACTGTCCAAAAGCAGTTGGAGAAAATGCCCACAGCTGCTGCTGACCAAACACCCAATGGTGACTCACCTTCTCACATGCAATAACACTCCCTGCATGGAGCCACCAGCCAGGCTTCGCTCTGTGAGACCAGTCTGGTGGAACTGGTGAGACAGCTCACTGTGTTTTTCTTGGAGGGGAAGCAGTGGGATATGTGGACGTTACTGAATAAAAAAAATCACTGCTCCACATGAACAACGAGCCAGTCATCCAAAGGCAAAATATTTCCCCAAAGAAAAGCAGATAACTCTTCAGACACTTTTTGCTGTGTGGCTCTTCGAAGCTCATGGAAATGGTCTTGGCCCTCGACCTCCCCTGCACATCAGGCCAACACAGGATCCTTGTACAGCACAGCTCAGCCTCAGATGACAAAATCCTTCCAAGCACCAGGAGATAGCATCAACACTGCAAAGTAATGAACGCCTTCAAAATCCCATTGGAAAAGGCAAATGCTTTTCCTGCCAAGCCCACCAAGAAGGGATGAAAGGGGAGCCCTGATGGCTGTAATTTGCACTAAGCAGGATAAATTGAGGGCTGGGTGTTACCAGTCCTCATCTGAGATGCATCTGCATGGATGGGGCTGACCTTGAGCCACACCTGCTGATCACACTCAAATCACAGAATCCCAGAAGGGTTTGGCTTGGAAGGGACCTTAAAGCTCACCTCGTTCCACCTCCTGCCGTTGGCAAGGACACCTTCCACTAGACCAGGTTGCTCCAAGCCCTCTCCAACCTGGCCTTGAACACTTCCAGGGATGGAGCAGTCACAGCTTCTCTGAGCAACCTGTGCCAGGGCCTTACAGCCCTCACAGGGAAGAATTTCTTCCTAGTATCTCATCTAATTTCTTTTTTTTTAGTTTAAAGCCATCCCCTCTCACATTTATGGAGATGCCACAGAGGATTCCTGGTGGTGGACAAGCCAGACCCAGGCAGTGCCAAGCTCTGTGGTCCCCAGCCATGCAGGGCCCACACAACCTCATTGTCCCTGCCCTTCTGTGCCAACCACCCCAGCCAGAGTAAGAACATCCTGTCTTGCTCCCAACTCCCTCAGGATGCCAGTCCAGCAAAGCTGCACTCCCACTGCAGAAACTTGACATGCCTCTGAACCACTTTGGGGGATGACACCAAGCTGCTCTCCCCTCCAGGCACTCAGAGCCAAGCACCAACAACTTTAAGAAGAAAAGTAAATAAAAATAAAGCACACTATGTTCCCTGACCACCCGCTGGTTCCCTCCTGCCCTGCCATTCCTGTCCTGGGCTGCGCAATCCACCTCCCAGCTTGGCGCCTGGGCTTCCCTCAGAAATGCAAGTCTTTACCCAGGAATTCATAGCAGGAGAAGTCAAGAAGAGAAAGGGGAGGAGTGGAAAAATAAAAAACACTTTTCCTGTTTTATCCAAAGCATTTTGCAGGTCTACTTCCCCTTGGCTCCCTCGCTCTGCTGGGTCTACCAGCATATTTTGGGTAATGAAATGCACATTTGCTGGTCAGCTCTAATAGACCCAGAGGAACTGGGTTTCGCGTGTGTTTGTTTTAAACTGAAGGGTGTTGTAAAGTTGTTCCAACAGCCCAGGGCTGGGATGATAAGCCATGGCAGGCAGCGCCTGGTTAGTGGGTGGTTGTGGTATTAATATTTATCCCATAACTGAAGGAAGACGTGACAACATGAGTGAAGCAAACCACCACCACGCTTCCTCACGAGGCACACGCTGAACCTCTGCAGAGACCACCAGATAGGAGGCATTTCATACAATCCTTGGGTATTGCAGACAGAAAAATCCTCTTAAAGGCCAAGATAAAAATAAAACAACGCAGAGCTCAGAGTGAGAATCAGGCCTGCTAGCCCCAGAGCCTTTCCAGCCAACTCCTTCAGCATCCACACATGGGACCTCTTAGAGCAGGTCTAGAGGGAGCCAGGGATATGCTCCAAGGACTGGAGCACCTCTGCTCTGGACACAGGTTGAGAGAGCTGGAGATATTCAGCCTGGAGAAGAGAAGGCTCTGAGGAGACTTTAGGGCACCTTCCAGTGCCTAAAGAGCACGATAAAAAAGAGGAAGAGCAACGTTTTATCTAAGCAGATAGTGGCAGGACCAAAGCAGAATGGTTTTAAACTGGCGGAGGGAAGGGTTAGATGAGATATTGGATTTAAATTCTTCCCTGTGAGGGTGGTGAGGCACTGGCACAGGTTGCCCAGAGAAGTTGTGGCTTCTCCATTCCTGGAAGCGTTCCAGGCCAGAGACCTTGCTGTCATAGTGGGCATCAAGGAGGATGCTGGGACAACTGTAGAGCACAGACCCACGCTAAAGCCACCTCTCATCACCGTCTGTAAAGCAGCCACTTCTGCCCACAACTTGCCTAAAACCCCAAAGCAACCTGCTTTTACCTCAAGATTTCTGAGACCATTTAATAGACAAAGTCTATACAAAGTCCTAGTATCTAGGTGGTACTCTCCTAAAAGTCATAAGGTGGTTGGGATTTCTCCCACAGCCATGAACATCTGTCATCTCAGGTTTTGCTCTCAGATCTCTCGTACAACATGGGTCCAGGTTCCTACACAGAGAGTCCAAGACTGTTCATCACATCTGCACTCCCTGGACACAGCAGGAGATGCTCACTGCAGGGTCTCCCCCACAGCAATGCTCACCTGCCCTCTGACAACCTCCATGATCTCCACCCCTTTCCTCTTGTTTCAGGACAGGCAGGACTTAATTTATCATATTATTTGGTTGTTGGTAGGAAGATGTGCACACTGGGCAATCAGAAATCCTGAACCAATTACTTGGACACAAAAATTCAGTTTATCCCAATTTTCAGCTCATAAACTTCAGAAGTTGTCCCGGCCTTACCCTGCACAAGGTTCTCTGCAGTAAGTTCCTTCAGCTGATCTCCCTCAGCTTCATCTCTCTCTTGTCTGGATGAAAATTAGGAGGAGACTGTTCACTAGTCTTCTCCCTGCACACAGTTTCTGCCAGGCTCATTTAGGGAGAGCCTCTGGAAGAGGCAAATAAATGGCTTAAATCAAAATATTTTAAGCCAACAGCACAACTCCAACTGTTCCAACACCACACAGAGCTTGTCCATGGCAGACGACATCCTTGCCCAATAAACCCTTTAAAGGTTCACTGATCACAGCTAGACATGTCATAAACTTCCCTGCATAGTTTATTATCCCCATAAATCTCTATAAAACTATTTTATCTCATCTGGATTGGCAATGAAGCAAACTTTGCTCTGTTTATAGCTTACCAAGCCAGACTCTAATGACAACCTATGTGCTGCTTAAAAAAGGATATGAGGATCTCACCCCTGCCCAGACCACCCCACCACACATCCTCCAACACTACACAACACCTCAGGCACAGCAAACAGTCCCAAGTGCTTACCCTCCAGGAGCAGATACACTACCAAATAGCATTGCTTCTACTTTCTCATCTTCTGAATGTGCTATTTAAAGGGAAAAAACATAGCAAGTGGGCTTGCTTAGCCCACTTTTCCCAAATGTGTGTCCTGTGTTTCATTCAGACTATCTTTGCTCCTGGGAGCTTTGCAGCTACTTTGTCAACAGTGTTTTATTGGGAGATGGTGATGAGTTATGGCTTCATTTAAATCAGGTGGATGAATGCAAAACCATCATCTGTTTGGCTTTTAAATTATAAAACACAGAAATAAACATGCTTTCCAGGTTGTCCTACCTACTGCACAACTTCCAGCTTTTCTGTGTAGCCCAATCCATTTTTGCTTTAGAATCACAGACTGGTTAGGGGTTGGAAGGGACCTTAAAGCTCATCCAGTTCCCACCTCCCTGCCATGGGCAGGGGCACCTTCCACTAGACCAGGAGCTTGGCACCACCTGGATCTGGCTCGTCCACCACCAGGAATCCTCTGTGGCATCTCCATAAATGTGAGGGAATGATTTTAAACTAGGATGCTCCCATCCTACCTTAGCCAGGCAGGTCCCACAGCCTTGGGAGTATGGTTCTCACACAACCTTGGGGATATGGTTCCCATATCCTGAGCTACACCTACCCTCTGCCACCACTCCCATTGATGCTCTTCATGCCATGCCTAAAGAGCAGAGCAGCCATCCCCATCCCCAGGAAGAGACCAGGAGCCAGTGGAGCACTCAAGAGAGAGGTCCCAGGCATTTCTGGGGAGTTTGATGGGCAAATAACTCACACTGCTCTTTTGGACTTCAGGCAGACAAGGAGCAGAAGTTGCAGTCATTTCAGGAAGCTTCAGGATGAGTTGCGGATCATTTACCAGAAGAACCTCACACCAAGGTAACAGCAGCATGGATGTAGGGTACAACTCCTGGGAACAAAAGGAGGCAGGACTGCTTGACCATGGAAGCCACAGACTAGGGAGAGGCCTTCAAGTGACTGACCACTCACACTGACACCAGCAGCACAGGCCACCACTTCTCCTGAGTGATAAACTTTATCACTAAAATAACAAAACCACAGCTATAGCATGCCATAGAGGGAGACTGCTGATGCCATCCATGTCTCAGTCCCCTACTGCTGCAGGATACACACTGATCTCCAGCCACCACTGTGCCAACTACAGACACAGCAGGACCACCAGTGCCACCTCCCTGACAGGTCACCACCAGTGGATCCAGCTCCAGCTCTCCAGCAGGCAGAGGTGAAGTGCCCGATCTGCTGGATGGCAATTTCCATGGCAACACAGGGATGCCATCAGCAGAGGATTAAGCTGCAGCAGGAGGGGAAGCAGGACCAGGGAGAGGGAGGTTGATCAACAAGCACCTCAACAGGGACTGAGGCCCACGGCATCGATTTTCACGCCCATCTTCCCCTTTCAATTCTTCTCTAGCATGAAAGTCCCAATTTAAATGGCAGAGTTTGACACCATTAGAAACTATCAGAGCATTTAACACACTGCCCCTTCCTCCCACGTCATCGCACCCACGGCTGCCACAGGAATAAAGAGGCTGCAAGATCCAGACATCTCTCAGCAGTCCCAGCATCAAAGTGCAGCAAATCTGCGTCACACAGAGACCCTTTCAAAGAGGATGAATGTGAAGTGCAAGGAGAAATGATTACTTTATTTGCAAAGACCATGTCTCTTGTCATTCTAATCCATCCCAAATCCTCCCAGCACTGGACAGCTGCAGGTTTAATCATGAATATACAAATCAGCAACACATGAACAACAAAGAGTTTCCAAAAGCAATAGAAGAGATGGAGAATTCGGTCTGGTTCAGCTGCTGCTCTCCCTCCTTTGCACTGAGAAAATGAGGGAATGGGTAAAGCCAGGACCTGCCACTCCTCCTGCCACCACAGTGCCTCTCCCACTGAGTCCCAGACATAGGAATGCCAGTCTGCACCCCTCTCTCCACCTCCAGTGCCAAGTGGGAGGCACAGGAAAAGGGAGAGGAGAGGGAAGAGAAGTGAGAGAGGATGGGCAGAGGCAAGGGCTGGAGGGAATGAGCAGCTGGGGGACAGAGACCGACTGCAGCAGCACAGACACTCAACTAGGACTCCAGGAAGGAAAAACACAGAGTTTAATCTACAATAAAGATGGGAAATTGCTCACTTTGTGTGAGCCTCAGCCAGACAAAGCGCAGGGGTGACACCAGTACAACTAGAGGGGGTTGCATACCCACGTACAGGGGTGTAAGCTCCTACACAGGCACTAATGCTGTTGCACTTATCAAACACAAATCCTACTAAAGGGGATCCTGGAGGGGCTGCTGCCAAGCAGGCTCAGGACCTGTCCCCAAGCATCCAACAACTTGCCTTCTGCTGCCTCTGAGGTGTA